>NC_051177.1:210085657-210385657 GCF_013339695.2 Rhipicephalus sanguineus
TTCCGTAACTACAGATTACTGGGGGCGAGGAGTACTCCATTCGGCCGCTAATGGAGATCGCCGAACTCCCTTTGCGAAACGTCCCGTTTAACTTCCTTGGCGTAAGGGAGACCGTGTGACACGGACCGCATCTCCGTTGACGTAACGACGAGGGAGTTACACGGAGTTAGCGGGTGCCCGTGTGACAGGGGTATTACAACGAACTACTGATATAACGGCCATTTTTCGCAACACTTTTGAGTCCGTTATAAACTGGTTCGACTGTAATAATAAATTGAAAAATAGAGCATTGTAATCAAATTTACTGTTCCCATTACCACGTCCCCCCTTAAAGGAGTGGAGTACTGATGCAAAATTTTGAAGGCAAGGTAACTTGTGAGGTAGATTTGTGTAGACGCACACGCATCCTCTACAAAGTACAAACAGCTGATATAGCCTAGAACACGCCTAAAATCAACTTTAAGGTGTGTGCATGGCAACTGCACGCGAGACGGAGCACCTCGCGACAATGGCATCAAAAGGGTTTGGATGTAAACAACCAGCAACCACCTACATCACAAGCTTGTGTTGACAACTATGCTCCTTGCGTGCGCTCTCTCCTGCACTTATCAATGCGATGCTTACGTGCACCCATGCCCTGCATGGTGAGTGCGTCACTGTTTTGTGTGCTTGCACGGCTAGCTGCATTTACAAACAAATCCCACTGGGTCCTACCTCTCTCGGAGCTCCTTGAAACACTGAAGCTGTGACTGGGCATTATAAAAACTCCTTTAAATAATTAACTGTCGTGCGCTTGAGTAAACAATATTTGCAGCTGTCATAAGTGGGCCGTTAGCTACTTATTGCAACAGAAAAAAGCAGGATGCAAAATTTTTGTGCTAGTATTTCTTCAATATTCAAGATGTGGTGTGAATGCATAATTCCTCTGTAGGAGTCGCTGCGTTTTACGTCTTCTTATGGGTTCTTGACACTGTTCTTACGTTTCAGAAAGCTGAAGAGAAAGCAGTGGCTGATCAGCCTGAGCCACCGGCTGCAGTGGCACGTGTGCCAAGTGTTGGCAGCACAACAGCGACCACCGAGGCAGTTGACAAATCGGGCAGGGACACAACAGATGGACACCGGTCACACCTCTTTGATCTCAACTGCAAGATCTGCACGGGGAAGGCAAGCTGCTGCCTTTCTTCTTTCACTTCATGCACCCTTCATAGCAGGGCTAGATTTTGTTCACCTGGAATTTATGAACAACCGTGAATGTCCAATTTTTTGGACTCCCTAGGGACTGCGAAATCGTCCAAAAAATGTGGCAGGCTGAAAAAACGAATTCATGCTTTTTACCTTACTCAAATCGTCAAATTGACACAGCCACATCCAAAGCAGCTCTGAAGGCATTTCGGTGCATATTAGGCTTGTGTGAATATTCAAGCAGTTCGAATATCCGAACGAATATTGCAGTATTCAAAATGAATGAATAGACTCAAGGAAAAATATCCAGCCAAAAACGGACGAACACAGGAAACGGTGAAGGAAACAGGAAGTCGGCTAGACTATCAACTCTTTAATCACCAAAGCGAGGCTCAAATATATACTCATGCGGTCATGCGGTCACATGGTCATATCACAATTGCCTTCAAATAGGCATAACACAGAACATGGCATGCAATTACTGCGTGTCAGCTTCGCTTCCTTATTTGCTTCTCGAGATTATAAAAAAGGTTGCAGGAAATCTTGTTCCATTCTGTGCAACACCACAGAGTTGCAACACGTTTCGCCCTTTTTTGCAATGTGAAAAGCCTCGAGTATTTCACGTGCCATTTTTTCATGACTTCGGCCCAAAATTCTCATTTCATTCAGTACTGGCTTGCATTTGCACTGTTTACAGGGAAGGGCCAGATTCGATCCTGTTCCCTTTTCTAACGATTTGAATTGTTCCCATGCTCTAGTGTTTACACAACGATCCATCTGGCCTATGTAAACCACCCCACAAGTCAGTGGTACAGTAAAACCTCGGTAATTTGTACTCGGTTAAATTGGGAATCCCGGATAATTTGTATTATTTGCGCCGTCCCAAATTTTTACATGTAAATTTAACCGGATAATTGGTGCGGCCAGTCTGCGACTTCCCGGTTAATTGGCACACTTGGCCGCGACTTCCAAGATATACAAAGGGTGTTGCGAATCTCGGAGGCTGTAACTAAAACATGCATTTTTTTTTTTATATGTACGGATCTCGAAGGCCATGTTTTTTTTTACCGGAAATACGTCATAGACGCCATGTTTTAGCAATTGCCAGGCGGCGATGCGTGCGGTTGCGATCATGATCATCATCATCTCAACAGCGATGTTAGCCACTCTAGCGAAGTGAATGTTTTGTGGAGTCTTTGTGCCATTTGGATGTCGGCTGGCGAGCATTGTGCGATTCGGTGCGACTGCTCCATTTGTCTCCTGTCTCCGCTTGAGTGTCTTCCCTGTGAATTAGTTGATTGAGGTGTGCTTGGAAGGAAGATGCCGAAGTACAAGAGCTTGTCCCTGCACGAAAAGGTGTGCTTAATTGAAGAGGCCAGCAAGTCGACGGCGTCGAAAACGGCTCTCGCCGAAAAGCACCACGTGCCTCTGTCAACGCTGTGCAACATCATCAAGAATAAGGAGAAAATTCTCGATGCTTACAGCAAGACGCACTCGTCAAAGCGTACACGAGTACGCCCGCCTACGTACGCCGACGTTGAAGCAGCTCTGATCGACTGGCTGCAGAAAGCCAACGCAGCACACCTTCCTGTGAATGGGACCATATTGCGCAAGAAGGCCAACCAGCTGGCGCTGCAACTTGGACATTCTGAGTTTAAATGCAGCAATGGATGGTTTTGCCGATTTAAGGAGCGCAACAACCTGACATTCGTGACTGTTTGTGGCGAGAGTGGCAGCGCGGATCAGTCTGTTGTCGACGGCTGGAAGCAGCACACCTTGGCTCCACTACTCGCCAAGTACGAAGCAGCAGATGTTTACAACCTTGATGAAGCTGCTCTGTTCTACAAAATGTTGCCTACGAAGACGTTCGCTTTGAAGGAGGCAGACATTAAGGGGCGGAAACACAACAACGATAGAATCACTGTTTTGTTTGGTGCAAGCATGTGCGGTGAGCACAAGCTGCCACTGCTTGTTATTGGGAAGACAGAAAAGCCTCGTTGTTTCAAAAATGCACGACTGCCATCCAAGGATGACCTGATCTATAAAACAACAAGAAAGCTTGGATGACGGCTGCACTCTTTGAAGAATACGTGCGGCACCTTGACCGCAAGTTTGCGGCCGCAGGGCGCAGCGTTTTGTTCATCGTCGATAATTGCCCAGCTCACGGCGACATTCAGAACCTGCAGGCAATCAGGCTGGTCTTTCTACCCCCGAACACGACGTCGCTATCGCAGCTGATGGACCAGGGCGTCATACACCATACTAGGAAAATATATCGCTACAATCTGTTGAAGCGAATGCTCCTTTGCTATGACAACGGAAAGGAGTATAACATTGACCTCCTCGGTGGTATTTGCCTCATTGTTCACGCATGGAGGCAGGTGGAGGCCACCGTTATTCGACGGTGTTTTGAGCACGCCGGTTTTGTGAAAGAAGAGGCAACCTCCGCTGAGTTTGCTGTCACCGCTGTCACTTGCCCGTTTGATGAAGAAGGGGAGACTCTCTGCGCTCGATATGAGGCTTTGCACGCGGACGAGGAGTGCACTCCAATCGGATTCTCCGAGTACGCAAATGTCGAGTGCACAGTGCAGACGTGTTACGCCGACATCGACAGCGAGATCGACCGATTCGGCCTCTAATGTTGACAGCGATGACGAGCCCTCCCGAGCACCCCCTTTGGCGGATGTCATCGATGCCCTGAGTGTTGTGCGCAGCTTCGTCGAGTGCAACGGCGGCGAGGCTGAGATGCTGCGCCTCATTGACAGGCTGGAAAATATGACTTTCAGTGCTGGGAACTACCGAACGCGTCAGTCACGCATGGAGGAATTTTTCTCCAAGTAGGCTGACTTGCCACAATAAAGGTGTGACTTCCGTACATCACGTTTTCTGGCTGATTTCTTTGATTTCGCGTTGTTTCGGATAATTGGGAATCCCGCTTAATTGGGATATTTTTCTCGGTCCCGAGGCCTTCGAATTAACGAGGTTTTACTGTACAATGCGCGAGGGGATGTTATCACTTAGGACTTTATATGAGACATGACGGCAAAAATCCGTTGAGAGTGTCCATTGCAGTAACAAAGGATGGTGGTTCTCAAATTTCCTGATGCTTGTTTTATTGCGTGCAGAACGCTGTTTAAGCCACTTTTACCGCAGTACGAAGTACACTGGCGTCTTATGGAAAATAGTACTGATATTTAGAAGGGGCTACCTGTCAGGGACACAGCACATTTCGTTCCTTAACTACTCATTCGTGCACCGTGTCACTCATGCATGGATGCACTCATGCAATTACTCATGCACGCTCCGTGTAATTACGAGTACTAGTATGATCGCTGACGTGTAAAAACTTATTGGCAATCATTTGGAGCTGCTGTGTGTGACGTTTCTGCGGCCTTGAGAAACAATAGACAAAAGCGTACACCAGTTTTCTTTTTTCGCCACCCCCACTTGCTCCTGCTTTATGAATCTCCCGAATTTCGAGGTTGCCAGGTTCGCAGGTCCACATTAGCATTTGCAGTGCCTGTAGAATTATTTGACAGGCCCTGCAAATGCTAATGTGGACTTAGTCATTGTTCGCACTGTGCATGAGTTAGCTGATGTTGAATGGTTTGTACGTATTTTTGTTTTCTTTTCTAAAAGTAAGCCTTCTTTGTTATGCTGCTCCAAATGCTATTGGGATTTTGGGATGCTTTTCACATGGGCTGCTTGATTCTGTGCCTACTTTTGTTGTCTTGCTTCAGATTGCCCCACCCCCTGATGATAGGCTGACCCCTTCACCACCACCATCACGACGGTAAGAACTGTGCAGAGTGGAATGCAGAGTTGCCTGCAGTTTTTCAGAAAATTATTCCCTCTTATTGATTTTCAGTCTTAATAATTTCTTCTGATCATCAAGGCAGTGCAGTGGCTCAGCAGTCGTGCCTCTTTTAGTCGAGGGCATACAGGTTTGTGGCTCAGTTACAGGGGCCCCACTGTCATAGCAACAGCTTGCAAAAGTAGCCAAGCACAACTGAGTGACAATTATGACAATGGAACGCTCCTTATGGGGTCCATATAAACAAGGCATGCCTTCAGGATCAAAGATCACATCAGGCCTGATTTAAACTTTCTAGCAAATGATTGGTCCAGCTCTGTGAGTATGGTCTTATGAATTCAGTTGCTCAGGGAGTGCAACAGCTGCGTCACGCTGTGCCAGAATGCCCAACTAGCCTCAAAATTTTCTCAATTGTGCTAAGAAATAGAGGCCGCGTTGGCCATCTGGAGTTTGGACATTGTCATGCAATCCAGTCGTGTAGAAAAGGCTTACGTAAGCATGCTTTGTGTTGGACGCCCCAAAAAAAAATGCCTTTTTTTCTTTTTCTACTGGTTGCAACACTGCTCTCGTGGACATACGAAAATTAAAACGGAACCTTCGCGTAAGAAAATGTTAATGTGCCACCGGTGTATTCAGTGAAACATTGGTTATTTGTATGCCTGCCATCTCTCCCGATAATACGGCCGTGGCCATAAATCTCCCAGGAAGCAGCCTTAACTCCACCATAAAAGAAGAAAAGAAAGGACAGTGGCATTAAAATTTCCTGGCCTTTTTCTCTCACATGCAGAATGGTTTTTAAGTCACTTTTGCTGCAGCACACTGGTGTCATGCAAAAAAGCGTGCTAAGGTTGGGAAGGTGCTACTAGCTGTTGTGGGATACAGCACATTTTGTTCCTTATTACGCATGCTTGTTTGATGGTTGATGCCAATAAAATTTACTGGCAGTCATTTTGAGATGTGTACAACGTTTCTGCAGCCCTGGGAAGCAACAAATATGGACTATCGCACTCAAATATGGACTACACCACACGAGCGCATGGCCCAGCGCACTGCAATATTGTACAGTGGCGCCGTCGTGGCATATTTTCGAGTTATTGGGAGAGAGTTTGGTTGTTCCTGTGAGCACGCATCGCTCCCATTTGCTTGCTTGCCCACCCTTGCCCTCCTTTGTTTCAAGGAAATTTTTGTGATTTGCTTAGCTTTACTGAAGAAAAATTCAAAGTTTGGTTGTCAAGCCACGGTGGCAGTTATTATTTCTGAAGCTGATATCACGACGGGGCAAAACGAGGGCGAGCGTGAAAGCAAGTGGAGGCGATGCGCACTCACACAAACAGCCAAACCCTCCCCTGATGACTTGAATACATATCACTGTCGGCGCCACTGTACAACCTTACAGTGCGCTTGGCCATGCGCTCCCACGGTGTAGCTCATACTGGGCGCAACAGTACACCAGTTTTCTTTTTTCTGCCCCCCTTCCCCCCTGCTTCACAAATCGCCAGGCTGGCAGGTATGCATTTGACAGGTGCTGTAAATGCTGTTGTGGACTTTTTCATTGTTTGTACTGTGGGGTGGTTCAACACACTGTATTTGTTGGAGTAGCAGAGCTCATGTGTACAAGTTACCTGATGTTGAATGGTTTGTGCATCTTCTTGTTTTCTGTTCCAAACGTAAGCTTTCTTTGTTATAATGCTCCAAATCCTATTTTGGCTGTTGCACCCCTGGTTGCTTAGCCTCCTGCTTACTATAAGTTCTGTCTGTGTGTGTGTGTGTGTGTGTGTGTGTGTGTGTGTGTGTGTGTGTGCTTGTGTGTTTGTGTGTGTGTGTTTGTGTGTGTGTGAGCGCGCGAATGTGAATTTAGCCTCTGCTGTGAAGGGGGGACGTGGCAATGGGAATGGTAAATTTGGTCAAAATGTTCAATTTTTCAATTAATTTTTTTTCTGCAATACTGAGACCATGTTTTACGTCATTGTGAAATATCAGACCAAAATAGGCAGTAGAAGTTGAAAAAAAAAAAAGCATTTTACTACTGTGCTGCCAACAAAAACTGTGAGAAAATTGGGCTTTAGAAAATGCAAATCTGCAGTTTTCCCTTGACAAAATGCCACCATACTGGTGTCATCATTAAAAGGACAGATAGAGCTCAAGGTAGCCACAAAGCTGCATTTCTCCAAAGAAGAATAAAACAATCTTCCTTCTGAGTTCCATTTTCTTAGCCTTTAGCTCCATTTTCCTTGAGGTCCATTTTCTCAGCTTTCATTTTTTAAACAGTTGCTGTCAGTCATCCATGCGCCATTTCACAACAAATAAAGATATAACCATTCCGTTTTCTGCACTTAGATCCTGAGACATTGGTGAGTGCCATAAAGCTGTCCATATTTGTCTGCACGCCATACAGATTTTTATAATTGGCTTTTTGTAAAAGTTGTTAGTAAGACAATGAGTGCAAGAAATTTCAAAAATTGTTTGTGTGCTTAATTGAATACTAAAAGATAAACCAATAGCTTCACGGCACAGAATGGGCCCTTGTGAATATGCTCATGCAAAAAATCACAGCATATCCACGGAGTGAATGATGATGAGTGGGCGAAGCTGCGGAGGTTCATCGGTAAACCGTGAATCTTCCGTGAATTCTGCCCAGTACATCATCACCGACGTGAGATCGGGCGCGTTTATACTAAAGGTTCGATGAGTTATGACGACTTGCAGCTCACTTTAATTTTACATGTACGCTGTGAATTTTCATTGTTTAGAAAACCGTTGCTTTAGAAAACATCTGGCGTCTTTCGTTAAGCAGCTGGCGTCTTTTCGTTTTGCTTTAGAAACATCTGGCGTTCTTTCGTTTTGCTTTTACAAAACATCTGGCGTCTTTCGTTGGTTTATTTCATCAATCAACGGCGTTTTGAACAAAATTTTTATTGTTTAATCACGCACAGGAGAAATCTCACCAGGCACTACCTTGGAGGTAAACAATGGCTGCTAATGGGAATGAGAGACAGAAGAAGTCGGCTTTTTTAGCTAACACTTACACTTCTACTTCTACTAACGTTTCCTACTGGAACATGCCAATGGCTGCTAATGGGGAATGAGAGACAGAAGAATTCGGCTTTTAGTTAACGCGCACGCTGCGAATTTTTTATTGTTCAACAACGCACAGGAAAAATCTCCCACCGGCACCACCTTGGAGGTCAAGATCTGGTACTAGCATTACGACTGGTTACGCACTACTACGACTACGAGGGACGAACGGGTGCCGCCTTGAGGAGCTTCGCCCCTAAAATCTTGATGAACTTACGTCTAATTCATTAATTAATTTTGGGATGACAGTGAGAGTCTACCAAGTGTTGTAACTCAAAAACTACAACAGATAGCTCAAAACCGATTTCAGTTATATCAGCACAACATATCACATCTGCATGCCCAATTTCGTCACTTTATCTCGATAAATGACCAAGATAGTTTTCATTGCCACGTCCCGCCTTAAGGGGAGACGCGGGTCTTGGAACGGTCAAAAATGGTCAAAAAATCGATTTTTCGCAAAGCTTATTTTCGAGGCGTTTGTACTTCTGAGCACCTACTCTCAAATTGCTAACGCTAAATTCGGTCGGGAAACGCGATAAAATCGGCTTTCAAAGCACCCCGGCAGCACTAAAATGTCCCCAAAAGGACGAAATTTGTTCGAACTTCCCGCGCGCGCCATGAGCGTTGCAGCGGGCCGAGCGCCGCCATCTTGGGCTAGATTTGAAGCTGTTTTCTTTGTGCACATTTTGCGGCATCTCAAAATGGCGTCGCTCAAGCAGAACGGCCGCCGTCGCGGGTTTTCTGAAGGTCGTTTCCAGGCCACTGATTGGCTCTCACGCGGCGCGCTTTTCAAGCGCGCCTTTCCGAGTCTCCCATTGGCTGGCGCGACCGACACGTCATTTTTTTTTTCTTTGTGTTTGGTTCTCCGCCGTGGCTGTCCGTTTGTGTGCGCCTGCTTTTGCGATCGTGCGTGTTTCTCGACGGACCGTGTCTCTACTTTGTGCCGGTAGTTTTTCCACGCGATCGAGATGCCTGGAGACTCTCGTCTGAAACCATCGACGCAACGAGCTTTTGGAAGCCGTAAAAAACTGGCTTGGAACAAGAAGGCGCCGGCTACAAGTGCACCGTCGGCAGCGGAGTTGGAGTCGCGGCCGGACCCTTTGGACCTGCCGGGAACTTCAACTGACGACACCGTGGGACCAAGTTCGACTAGCGAAACACTTCGGGTTGATGCCGCGTACTACTCAACGGCGGAGCAGGCGCAGCGAGTTGAGAGATCGGCGCAAACGAAGACCGTTCTGTCTGGAAAGTCGGCTACCCAGCGCAAGTTCGACCTTCTTGGAGTAAGCGCGGAGTGCCAGACCGGTGACGCCGGGACCGATTTTTTGCTCGTCGATATGAAAGTTTTGAATAACTTTTTTGCACAAGCGAAGTGCGACAAATGCGACGCAAAAAGTCTCAGCGTGAGGAAGGCAACGGACAAGGAGTACGGCCTTGCGGTAAAGCTTATTTTTTTCTTGCAGCAGTTGTGATTTCGAGAAGAAGCAATTTTCTTCTCCGAGAGTGAGCGGAACTGCCACCATCACTCCCTTCGAAGTCAACATGAGGGCCATGAAGGGGATACAGATGATAGGCAAAGGTGTTACTGCCCTTTCGGACTTTTGTGCGTGTATGAACCTTTCGCACCGAGGCTTGCACCACAAGACGTTTCAGGGACACCTAAAAAGTTTAGTGAAAGCCTGCGAAAACACAGCGACTGAAAGTGAAGCTGCTAGTGTGGCAGTAATAAAAGAGCTGTATACAGACTTCCTGAACCCCATAGGGAACATCGATGTTGTGTTCGACGGCTCATGGATGACGCGAGGTCGGAGCTCACACATAGGTGTGGGCTGCATCATTGAGCTCTACACTGGCCTTGTAATTGACCATGTTGTTTACTCAAACTTTTGTCTCGGCTGTGCCCTGGGACCACAGCCTAGAAAAAGACTCTCTGCGTTTACGCAAGGCAAATGCAACTCATCTGAAGAGCACCAACACAAAAAAGACTCTTGCAAGGAGACACAAAACGGGTGCAACTGAAGATTACAGTCCTGGACTACTTTGAAGGTATTCTCTCAAGCATAGCAACCTATTACCCAGGGTAACATGCTGCCTAACATCTAGAAGGTTCTTCCTAAAGACTGAAAAGACATGAGCAGCCAGTCGCTTGAGCCTCATACCCCATGGCTTTTCCAGAACCCCCCAGCCGCTTGTCATGGTGGGGTTTTGATCATGCTTTGCACATTGGAAAATTTTTTTAGATATGATTCCTTGGGTGGAACAAGACACTTTCTGTTTTGTTTTGAAGGGAAACAGATGGGGAACATGTGAATAAAATTTATGGTTAAAGGTTCCTTTTAGAATTTATACAGTGCGTGTCAATCTTCAAACGCGATTTTCTCAGCTTCACATTTTTTGCCAACTTGACCAGCCTTACGGATCTTTTCATTATGTTTTTGTAAGGTAATTTTGATAAATTTTATACCGTTGAATTCGTAAGAAATAGGACTGTGGAGCTATGCTATTTTTTGTGGCTAAGATGAACATATGAAATTTTGTGAACAATAATGTGAGCTAATTGCATTTCAAGATTACACAATGTCAATACAATTGAAAGTTCTTATATGATGATATATCTCAGTGACAATATAAATAGCATAGCTCCACATGGCAGGTCTTTGATTACAGCTGCATCTTAAACAGAACCTAAAAATACTGAGGGAAAGTGTCTTAATGACCCGTAAGAAATTACCTAATTAGATTTCACTTATGCTCTCACAATTTGATAACTAATTGAAGTACATGAAAACTAATTATATTTTTGAAAACAGGAGGAAGAAATACATATACACACCCAATTTCATTACAATATCTCCAATAATAAAACTTTTCGTTTCGAGACCAGTGTCTCCCCTTAAGGGGGGCGAGGGTCTCAAAATAGCAATAAATTATAAAAAATTTCAGTTGTTGGAATTCACGATTTTGAAGTCTTTACAGTAAAGTAGGCTGTGGCAAAGTATTATGTACAGGCTCAGTAGATAAAATTACAAATGTTCTCAAAAGTTGGCACACGATTTTTTGGCACCATGCCAGAGTGCAAAGTAACCGACTAATCGTGCCAGCTACGATCACTGTGAACAAAGGTTCAGGCGAAGACACATCTTATCCTTTTCTTTTCCACATTTAGTATTTTCAAAGAGGTGATAATAAATGTGTGAAAATAAATAAAAATAAGGATCAGTAGTGAGGCTAATGATGCTTTTTTAATGTACACGTGTGCTCACATGCTTCCAAACACAGTCATTGTTAACATGGCTCCCATGGGGGAGCCGAAACATCAATACATTTGTTTTTGTTTTTTTTTTAAGTTCTCTTGGTTGGTGTCTGGACCCCTTCTTTCAACAGTTCGTCGACGGCGAGCATGCCTGCACAACCCAGTGGAAGCCTTCCAACGCCTGCAGACGAGCTGTCGTCGTCATCTGCATCGTCGTCGTCTCCTCCACCTCCTCCGCCTGCGCGCGGCCGGGGGGGCACGCCCCCGCCGTCAGTCGAACACGGCAAGGGGCTGCGGAGGCCACACGAGGACTCTTCGGACCTGGAGCCGAGTTCTACCGTTTCGCTCGGGTACGTGTCGCAGTGGACACCTTCGCATGTCGCCACTTGGGCAGTTGGTACTTGCAGACAGTCATGACCACTGGTTGATGGACATCCATTTTTCAGAGGCATTTCCGCCGTGGTTGCAAGATGCATAGCTGCATGCTTGTGTGCGTTTCTCTTTGATTGCCTTCATTTATTATGCCTTGTGACAGATAAAGTGTGAGCCTAGACACTGGTCCCTGTGGACTTCGTCCGTGACAAAACCACTGAGATATGCATTTGTCTTGCAGTGGCGAGAAAAAGACGCACCAGCGTGGTTGTTCCTGGGCAACTGTGCCATGCAGTTGGGGGAGCAAAATAATTTATATATATTACGAAAAGAGCTTGGATTTTATAGGGGAAGAGCGTATTTATGGTCTTCGCACTAGTGGCCCAGCAGTTTATCAACTACGAGTCGGCCACGGCAGCCACTACATTTACTCCATGGGAAGAAAGGCAGAAGGCAGGGAGGTTAACCAGAAGAGCTTCCGGTTGGCTACGCTACATACCCTGGGGGATTAGGGAAGGGGAATGGAAAGATACGAGAGAGGTGGGAATCCATGAGTTGTGTGGAGAGGCGGTTCGCATTCTGTGGGATGGCATGCCGAGTCAGTAGTAAACTGAGAGCCGACTCTGTTCTAAACCACCTGCGGTGTGTAAGTGTGTGAAGGTCCTGTGGTGCTTCATATCTCACAGGAGTGCAGACCACCACGAGGTCAATATTGGCAATCCTCAAGGCAGCATTGGCCTTCATCTCGCATAATCTAGTGTGCCACTGTGCGCATGCAATCTGTTGATTTTAATATTGATGTTGTGTTTAATGTTGCTTCTAGATGGCGCTACAAGTGCTATGAAATAAAGGGCAGATCGCCTTCAATCGGAGCAGATTCTTCGGCTTGTGCGCCTATGCAGGAGCATGCGCGAATACAACAGATCATGACAAGGATGACAAAGCAGCCAGCTACGCATTTCTAAAATGAGCCCGCTGCAGCCACCAGAATTCCTGTCAGCACCAGGGAAACCCGTCGTCCTTTGGAGCCAATGGCGTCAAATGTTAATGGCGTCGGAATTGTCTTGTGGCATTGGGCAGCAACGCCCACTCAGCTGCCTGCCGCAAGGCTCTCCTTCTATACATTGTCTTGGGGCAGAAGGTCAGCAGATTTTTTATGCATTGCCGGCGAAGCAGAGCTCACATGCGTCGGGTAAACTGGAGGTGTCAAACCCGGGAAAAGACAGCGCAAAGGAGACTGACAAACATGCGGTTGCGCTCGCAACGCTCAACGCTTACTCACCAACATTGTAGTGGTGAGGCACCGCTTTGGATTGCTCATTCGGTTGCCGGGTGAGTCAGCAGAAGTTTTCGTTACAGCTCTACTTGAGCTAGCAACTTCATACGACTTAGGGTCTCGGGCAGACGATTTCATCCGGGACAATTTGGTAGCAAAAACGACCCCGCGTTCGCTATCCGAACGATTGTTACTGGAGGGTTTCGCATTGACCTTGGACCGTGCCATAACCATTGGCAGAAGCTTTGACGCAACGGCACAATACTACAGGGAACTATCATCGCCAGCCGACGTCTGCACCGTTGACAGAACTTGTACGCAAGCCACAGGGGCCATTCAGTCGCCACTTGCACCCCTGCCGTGCTTCCGCTGTGGTTCCCATCGTCCCATTGTAAGTTCTGGGGCCTGCACGGCGAGAAATAAGGCGTGCAGAAAGTGTGGAAAGTTGGGCCGCTTTGCACGAGTGTGCCGTTGTGAGCAAGCAAACAGAACCCTTGCTATCCGAGAAGTTGTGTCGAAGATACACTGGAGGTCCTGACTGTATTACACTTCGGCCACAAGGGTGGAACAGGCTTGCACATTAACGTACAAGTACATGGCATTACAATATCAGTGTTACTGGACACCGGCTCTGTAGTTCGTTAATTCGACACCCGTTAATTTGGATAATTCGGACGGCTCTATTGGTCCCGGCCAAAGTGCATGTTAATCTATGGGACCAAACCTTCGTTAATTCGTCAGAAATGGGCTTCGCACCGCTTAATTCGGACGAATGCTGATGGCTGCCGCTACACAAAAGTGTGGTAAAGTGTGACCTCACGGGAAGTCTCGGAGGCACTTTTGATATTAGAGGACGTTTGCCTGAGCACTTGCGACAGTTTGCGTGCTGTTGGCCATTTGGAAGAGTTAAGAAAAATTGTAATGTAAGCCGGAATCTGTGCGAAAACGCAAACGACCATTACAAAATACTTCAGCAAATAAAGGTATGCTTCTCCAACTTGATTTTAATGTTGTTTTTTCCTGTTTATTCGTTAATTCGACATTCGGTTAATTCGGACATTTTTTCCGGTCCCGTGAAATCCGAATTAACGAGCTTTTACTGTACTGTCTTCTGCCAGCTACAAGAAGCTCCGGTCTTCCGTTCCTTTGCAATTCTCGACCGCAACGCTATTCGACTTCTCGTGCCGCTACATTCCTGTACAGGGTTTCTTCCGGGCTTCAGTCGCATTGAATAGCCTCCAGGCTATACTGCTGTTCTGCCCTGCAGGGTCGACTGTGCAAGCAGGCGTTTGGTGTGTACGGTGCGATTCGCACAGTGCGATTCTGGCCATGCCATTGGCTGCCAGCACACAATGCAGCCACAGCTAGTCTGCTCTTCCTGTGATTCACAGCTCTTTCAACTTGTTCCCAGGCTTTCATGCATCTTCCTGCTCCTTGTTTCGATGGACTCTGAGAAGAAATGTGATTTGCGATCTCAAAAGCATTGGTCAAAGCACAAGTTCAAGGGAACCCATCACAAGGTCAAGTGGCGGGCAACAGAGACATCCATGGCTGCTAAGCCTAACTTCGGTGGCAGTGATGCTTTCAATGCTTTGGAGCCGGCCGGATGCTCAAGAGTCAATGAGTGCATACACAAATTCGTTAGCTTATCAGAGAAGAAGCTAAAGATGTCAAAAATGGAAATAGGAGCGGTCAGAAGTTCACGAGCACCTTTTTTCTGTGAGATCGGCTCCATGAACCATAGTGCTGAGCGGCACAACATGTCTTGCGTGCAAACTATGCAAACTTCTCATCCACGAGTTGGCTGAAAAGCAGAAAAGGCTCACGTCATTTCTGGAGTTGCGTTGCAACAATGCAGCACATTCCAAATCACCTGTGTCGTTGGCATATATTTTGCAGCGTGAAGCTTCGGCAGACGACGCTAACGGTGGAGCACATCCTTCAGTCAGCCCACTAGAGAGCTTCACCGTGAACATCAAGGCAGTGGTTGCAGTGCGTGCAATCGCAATGGAAACAATTGTCTCATCGGATTTTGTGCAGTTCTCTTTTTACCAAAACCAATGTACCTCAAATCCTTCAACGCCATAACAAAGAAAGTGCACCTCGCTGCTCCAAAAACTGTGGCTGATCATCAGGAGTTGGCACAGAAAGTAACAGCACAGGAAGCGAGACCCAACGTAGCTGTTATGTTTGATGGCATTTGGCAAAAAAGAGGTGAATTCTAAAGTTGTGCACTGGATCTGGATACCCCAGCCTGCATTGTGCGCAATTTTCATCTACAGTCAACTGCCGATTCTCTGTGCATGCTTGAAAATTCGGACGTTTTTGCGGCACCGTCGCAAGTCCAATAGACATCAATGTATAACGTCTGAAATTTCGGACACTGAAACTCATCAGCATCCGATTTTACGGACTTTCTGCCCACACTGCAGCTCCGAAATGGCATTAATTGGAGCCCCCACCTCTGCCCTATCTATCGTCACCTAAGTTCGAACCAGCGCTTTCGAGAGTCGATGCCTTTGCAGTAGTGATGCAGAACTATCGATGGTACTATCGATACTATTGATAGCTTAGTCACTATCGAACTATCGATGGTAAAAAATACTATCGATAGCGCTATCGATAGTAAAAAAATTCGATGGTACTATCGATAGTATAAGATCAACAGCACGAACTCATTGCATAATAAACTTGGTTCCCCGCGCGCGTGCTCCATAGTGGAGCTGGAGAAGCAGGCTGAAGGGCAAGAAAGTTGACATGCTTGCTTGTGTTCTTCACGTGAGTGCTTTGCTGGCACATGATCATAAAGTGAAACGGTTCAGCTGTAGCGGTAAGGAAGGCATTACATGTGGTGGAACTGGCGGCTTCAGGTTTATACAGTCGAACCTCGTTAATACGTACCCGCTTTAAACGTACTAACGGTTAAAACGTAGTTGCGACGAATCCCCGACCGAGTCCCATAGAGCCCAATGCATTCGCTGACCGCTTAAGCCGTAGTGGTTCGCCTTATGCCTACCGGTTAGTGCGTACCCTGCGTACCGCGATAACTTTTTGTGCCGTAAAATTTTACTGCGCCGCTCAACTTCCCGACGCCAGAATGTGCCGCCAAAGGTCTTCCGCCTTTTTGAGAAGTGCGCAGATCAGTCGATCCCCGATTCCGACTTCCGCGCGATTGCGGCGACGCCTTTGCGGGTAAGCATCGGGAAAGAACGAAGGCGAGGTGGCGGCCACCGACGAACGCGCCGACATGACTTATCGCCGACAGCATTATCACAATAAGTATCTTCAGCTATCTGCTCGGGCACGCGTGCGGCGCAGCGCTACTTTTTAAGCCTACTGCACGCTTTTATTAGGCGACAACCTGAACGCGCTGGGCCGCCGATCGTTGCCGCTTCGTTGTGCGCGGCCGTCTTCAAGGCTGAAGTTGAATTAATGGCACAAATGCTCGAGCAGGGACGAAGAACTTCAGCCATGTACCAACTAGCCCGACAGCAAACGCTACTAAGCCGTCATCAGGCGCGCACCGCTTTGTAGAAGCGAAAGCAGATCGCTGTTGCGTAGTTAGCGTTGCGGGTCGCGGGCGCCGAGAAACCTCGCTGGATTGACACTATCACACTAAACGCACGTGTACGATGCAGCAAGCGTAGCGCGGGTGTAACCATACTGCACGCTTTTATTAGGCGACCACCCAACGCGCCTCCGTCCGCTGCCAGGACCGCTAGAGCATCGCGGAGTGCGCATCGCTTGCATGAACCTCTTCATCGCTGCGTTAACCGAACAAGCTACTCGCCGCATCTGTGCACGATCTGGAGCGAAGTGGGTACGAACAACATTCCCACGATAAATGCGCGCGTGTGGCACAGCAAGCGGCCCGGTAGTGACGGCGTGAGCCGAGTAGGTGACGCGCTGCACGCAACTAGCCTAGAGTTACTGTATATGCTACCTAAAGGTAGCATATACAGTAACTCTAAACTAGCCGGGAGACAATCGGCTCCACGCGGCCGTACCGCGTTTCACTGGAACTGTGTCAGTTTTCGTTTAGTAGCAGATCGCGGTTAGACGCACGCACATATACCGCGGAAAGCAGACACTGTCCGTTCTGTCGCTGTCGGTCACTGCGTTGACCGCGTATCCCGGACCCTGCAATAGTTTCGAAATGCTCTTCGGCGTCGCCACTACGCGCTATCGGGCGGTCGTGCGAGTGTGCCAGGATCTTTTCTCCACTTTGGCGAAAAGAAAGAAAAGGCTTTGCGGTGGGTACTTTAGGCAATATTTGCTGTGGCACTCTGTTTATTTGCTGGAGGCGATGGCGTACGCTAGGAGAGGCAAATTTGTACTTGGTGTTTAATGCGTACTACCGTTTAGTGCGTAGTTATGCCGCGTTCCCGGCAGGTACGTATTAACGAGGTTTCACTGTATTGCATTTTATGATTTCAGATTTTAAAAAAAACTCATGAACTAAGTTTGTTAACTGTAAGATGTAACTGCTTGACTTTGGATGTGAATTTATTGATGGATATATTCCGCCATTTTCACTGCGGAAATAAATTATTTCCTTCGACAAGAATTGCTCATAAATTAAGTGAATCCGATAGTAGGCTATCGGCAACAGTTTGGCAATATGGCCGGCCTGAAATAACGTCATTATTCACACCACTATCGATGGCATTGTCACGTGGTTTTGACGGTGAAGAATGGTATAACAAGATTGGAAAATACAGACCTCATTATTTGGACCAACTTGTGCCCAGAAAATCGAAGCTCAAAATACAAGCGATACACGCTACGCACTGATAGCAGCGAGAACAGTAGTTCGGCATCGAGTAATCTGATCATCGGTGGAACGCGTCGTCTTTTATGCATCAGTCATCGAACCTTCCAGCGTTATCGCTGGTGCTCACGTAAGCTCTCGAATAAACTTGACTATTCACGTCCGGTTCGTAGTCTTAACAGAATGATCTCAAATAATCGTGAAGCTTCTCGAACATTACGGCGAGGGCTGCGTCAAATGTTGGTAATAGTCTTTGGGGGGTGAAACCCGTATATTTAAAAAATAGCTATAAACAAGTGTGGCAGTAACATCGCTAGTAATATTAACAATGGTACTACCAATTGCACTCTTGATAGTTTGTCGACAGTAGTACTATCGATCGATGCTATCGATAGTTCTGCATCACTACTTTGCAGTCGTAGCAGAGTCCGAAAAGCAGCTTTGCCGCAATGCCAAGTGTGATGGGGTGTGTACCACATTGCCGATTGGATGGGAAACAAAGGATTCCTGGTGTTTCTTTTCACGAAATTCCTGCGGAGGAGACAGCACGGCAACAGTGAATAAGGGCTATGCGAAGAGATGACTGGGTGCCCAACACAAATGCGAACCTGTATACTGTCACGGGACTGTGACGTTGACTAAGGCAGCAGTCGGCGTGTCCAAGGTGAAACTTTTTATTTGGCCGAACTTGTGGCCTGGAAACGGAAACTCGAACTACAGCAAGCAATGCACGCTGTGTACTGATATCGGCGAACAGAGCGTCGGCCGTCGATAATCTGAACAAGGCGCGCCGGCATTTTATACATGCGGCATCGCACGTTCGATCCTTATCGCTGGTGGCCACTTTAGTTCCAGAATAATCTTGACTGTTAGCGTCATGGGCGCAATCTTGACAAAATGATCTACTACAACCTGGAATGTTCCCAGATATATGGCGCGGCCCGCGCAAGACAGCGATCATGCGTGCAATGGACCAGATACACAAACATAGCAAAGAAGCGCATGTGGCAATACGCACGCAATCGAGCCACATCTGAAAGCAATCTTAAAGCCAGGAAAACTGGATCACAGATGTGCATGAACTGGCAGGAGAATAAATTTTTCATTCTAAGAAGGCATAGTGTACCTGTCTCACTATTTTGTTTTTCTTATCGTCAACCTAGGACCATGTAAGCTTTTATATTGCACCCGCGAATATTTGGTCGGCGTTAAATTCAAGTGAAAAAAAAGGTGATTTTTTTTCTCTGACGGTATTTGAGAGTCGTTGTAAGATGCGGGGTCTGTTTAAAATCGTGTTGTATAACCGAGTTTTTTAATGTTTTAATGCATTATTGCTATGGGGGTTTTGTCCGGGACCAAGTTGATTTGGCTCAAAATCAGGGAACGTATAATCGAGGCATACCTGTACAGGGATTAATAGGCACTCCGCAACCCCTGCAGTCCCTCACATTAATTTGTGATCCCCTCCAGTTGAAAGTGCAAGGCAACTAGGTGCCTCACAGAGGGCATCACCCCTGCCATCGGTTTGTGGTTGCAGATCCCCGGACTCTGGCAAGGGTGGCAGCAAACAGCCTCAGCCAACGTCTGTGTGGAAGGGCTTCATCAGCATGCAGGAGGTGTCCAAATTTGTCACAGCTGCCTACAAGGTGTCCGGTCCTACTGACTTCCTCTCACAGGTGAGCCCACCCACAATGCTATACATTTCTGGTGCCTGTTTCGTCTATGCCAGGGTTCACTGAGAATTTACACATTCGCTCACGATTGATGCTCTTCTCTCTATCGCAGCTCGGTTCACATGCAACGAGCATCTAGAAGATTCCGTGCACGTGCTCATGCCGTTTTGAACGCATTGCGCTCTTTGTTGTCTTTTTTTTCCTTGCCACATTGTTTTGAAAGGTTTAAATTAGGGGGTACCAATACCAAATTCAATGAAAAATATAAACATTTTGTTTTCACAGGCTTCAATTCTTACAAGCTTTCATGCAAAATAAATTTCTGTTCTGGAATGTGCTCACAGGTATAGGCTTCTTGTTTGTTTGTTTGTTTGTGTGATGTGCGATATTGGGTGGGAGGCGCTGGTTTAGTTGTGCAAATTACTGCACAATGTATTTAAGTTGCTGCACCAGCACACGATTGTAAAAGAACTTGGGAGTATCAGTTTTTTTTTTTTAATATCGGGCTGCAAAGTCATTGAAATTATCATATTGTGACGATGGAGCGCGTTTATTTACAGGATGGTTAATGAATGCAGAGGTACAGCTCAGAGCGAAAAGCTATTCACGGAGCCGCTCGCGAGCCATTCCAGCCTCACTCTCGTCCTCTTCCTCTACTCTTAATAGCATATTTCACTATTATCAAGCGGCGACTACAGTACAACCTCGTTAATATGTACCCTCTTTAAACGTACTGGCGATTAAAATGTAGTTGTGATGGATCGCTGATTGAATCTCGTGGAGCTTAATGCAGTAGTTGACCATTTCAGCTATAGTGGATCATTTGAGCCATAGAGACCTATGCCTATCATTTAGTGCGTACAGCGATCAGTTTTTGTTGCATAAAGATTAGCTGCGTTTCTCAACTCTCTGAATGACCAGAGCCATAATGTGCTGCAGAGGGTCTGCGTTTTCGCTGACCAATGATTCTGACTCTGTTCCTATCCGATGCTTATCCATAAAGTCATGGCCGCAATCCCGCCGAACTCAAGACGACGGCCACCGATGTATAGCTCAGTATGACTTTTCACCAACAACCCTATCACGATAAGTATCTTCAGCTATCTGCGCGACAGCGCATCTGGTGTAGCACTGATTTAAGGATGCTGCACACTTTTAATAGGAGACAACTTAAGGGGGGATGCTACACTTTTCAAAAACTTTTATTTTTCCAGAGTACCTTGGTGAAATTTGTACAGTTAATGTAGTTTTTACTGCTGATTTCAAAAATGTAATTATCCCCTTCAGCGGCGGTGTGTACAATTGTACACATTAACTTCGGAGGCGCGTTACGCACCCAGTGTTTCTTCAAATGGCTTGAAACGCACTGTGCGCATTTGTGCAGGCTTCCTGAGTGGACAATTAGCGGTCATTTAACTTTATTGTGCTGCATATTGCTGCAGAGGATCACTGTGCTGGAGACACTACCATGTTCGACGATCGTTCGATGTGTGCGTTCCAGGACCAACGTCAAGAGTATTTTTTTTCTTTGCTCGAAACGAGTAAAACCAAAAAACAACCTGTGCAAGCATTTTGGACCTAATATTTGATTCTTTTTATGCAAGGATTGAAGCTGACTCATTGCAGGATAATTAGATAGTTAATTACATGCTAATTAACATTAATTATTGAAAATCACACAAAACAACACATTCCTCCATTTTCTTTCTTGGAATGTACTACTGAATACCTTGGAATCATGCCATGAGAATTTGACGCATTTGCAGACAGTGCATCATAATTTGCGCCCGAAGGGGTTATTTTTTTGCTGAGACAAATAGTTTTCAAGATATCTCGAACTACTACTTCATCAATTAAGGCCTAATTAGCTAATTTACCACACCTTGCATAGCAATGTACAACCCACAGAATTCGTTCAGGATGTTCATACTGTGTCGTAATGTATATATGATTGTTCTAAGCCATTTCGAAGCAAAGTTGTGGGATGTTGAACCTGACGTGAAAAATGCCCTCATTGACATCTTAAACAAAAGCTCCATGTAGAAAATTTTCTGAAAAAATTATTGCAACCAAACTTACTTTATGACACATCCCATCCATTTATCTTCGAAGCAAAAAAAAAATCATAGTGATAACCCAAGTAGAACAAGAGATATTGCTCCTCCATAACGGGAAGCGCATGAAAATTGTTGTTTTGAGAAATCGAGAAAAAACGTTGGCACACATTTTTATTACAGAAGATGTGACCAAACCACCTCAAAATGCACCAGAAGCATAGTCTGAATGCGTCCTACGCTCATGCCTCCTCTTGACTAGCTTCTGGAGTTCCAGTGAGGCTGTTCTTTTCTTTGTGGAGCTGATGCTGCGTCGGTGGTCTTTTTCTCTGGCCCTCCTGGAGCCGGTGCCTGTCGCATTCATGTCCATTTCGTCCAGAATCGCTGTTGCTGAGTGCAGATTGCCTGTATTGAAGCGCAGCACTGCTTCTGCTACGGCGGCTTCAACAGCGAACAGGGATGCATGATGCTCTTTGGCGGCCAAACTCCAGATCACTGAGTGCAGGCTCTCATTGGAGTTCTGCGTCTTGCCTCGCTGGCACCTCTCAAGCAAGGCCTTTTCGGATAGCCGGGTATAAACCGGCAGCAGTGCCTCGGCCACCTCCTTTGGTAGATTGTAGGCGTGCTTCGGGTCAGGCTGACCCTTGGCTTTTGCGGCATTGTGCCGACACCACGAACTTTCACCAGCTGGGCACAAACTGTGGTCCGAGCATTCATCAGTGGAGGTGACGTGGCGGTACGTGGCCATCACAGCCTTTTGCATCTCACCCACGTCACCTTCATGTGATTTCAGTGCTCTGCCATAATATGTGCTCAGCCTGGTAATCAGCTCACCTGTCAGCCTGCCTTTCCCGCCAAGGCCTCTTTTTCCCTCAGACTTCTGCTTCTGCAGCAGGTTACGCAAAGCGGTGCCCATCCGTTTTTGCACGTGATTAGTGCAGTCTTCTTTCTGCACTTCCACATAACCATACACTTTGGCCTCTTGTAAGGCCGAAAACGTCCTACTGTCGCCATCACACAACACAGTTGTGTAGCGCAGGCCATGGCGTTCAAGCGACCTCTGAAAAAGAATAAGGGCCGCTTCCACTTCCATCTGCCCCGCTTTGCTGTTCGTGTTCTTTTGGCATTTGTGGTTTGCCCTCCACTCTTCGTAGCCATCGCTACTAGGCTTTGGGCCCACCTCGCAGCCGAGGCAAAAGTTAGACAGAACGACGTAGTCCAACACATAGCCACTAAACAGTTCAATCACAGAGCCGACGCCGATGTGAGAAGAGTGGCCTCGCGTCATCCACGTGCCGTCGTAGCTTACGGCAATATTTCCCCTGTGGCCAAAGCACAAGTCATCGTAGATCGCCGTGACTTCGTTCGCGCATTCGCTCATAGCGGACTCCGCCGCTCGCGTTGCAGCGGGTGCCAACGTATTCTTCAAATGCCGCTGGTATGTTTTGTGGTGCATACCGCGGTGCGAGATGCCCATTGTCGCGAAAATGTCATTCATTTTCGTTTGACCGTTGCCGGTAGCCACCATCGCCCTCGCCGCAAGGAGGTTTATTTGAAACGCACTGCACGTTTTTGTGTTGTCCGCGCGCGGCGAAGTCCATTTATTAGCGATCACGCCGCACGTTTCGCAGTGCACTGATACCTTGACGGCAAGTCCGTAGTCACGATCCCCTCTGACGATCGTAGCCGGTCCGTGGCAGACTTTACAGCACACGACGCCCATTATCGAGTTCAACACATCGAGGTGCATAACTAAGTAAGGGGCGGCGTGGTCCGAGTCGAGCGTCGATGCCTCGCTGCAACTCGCGGTGAAGGAATCGATTTTCCGCGCTGTTGCCGGCGCCGATGAAAGCCGCTCGAGCGTTTCTTTCTCACGGGCACGATTTTCTTCGACTTCGGCCTCTGTCAACACCTTGGCGTCGACTCGTAGTCGTCCGGAGTCCGCTGCAGCACTGGTTCTGCCGTCATCGCTGTCGGAGGCAACGCGCTCAGTCGCACCGCTGCTGAACGGCCGCGGAGCGTCAACGCATCGTTCCTCGGAGTCGACCAAGGGCTCCGACGACTTCGCAGCCTTCCTCCCGCGACCCTTACGTTTCCGCCGACCAAATGCATGCACGGTGCGATACTTCTTTGCGCTTCCAGGCATGGCGATACGATCAACACTGGCAGACTGCGTTATCCGATTCCGAGGCGTCACAGCGGTAACCCTTTCAAAATGGCGTCGGGCCGCGCGCGCAGCGGGCTTGCAGCCAACCGGAAAGCGCTCTTCTGATCACGTGCGCAGTTTAGCCAATGGCAATGAGCGCTGCCGTTCGTCTTTGAGGCCCTGTATTTCGAGCCGAGCAGACACGCAAGGTTGCTTACCAAATAAAAAAAAACAGCTGAAAACGCGCTCTTTCAAACAAGACTAAAATGGCTCTGATCGAGCGCCTAGTTTCCGAGTATCGAAGAGTCGAAACCAGCGCTGTTTTCCCTCAATTTAAAGGGCCAGACGCACGGTTTCGGTTTTTTAAAGTCGGATAATGATAAAAGTTGGTGGTTTTCAGCTACGAAAATTTGTAAATAGGTGCGCAATGATGTTGAGAACAAGAATAGAAGGTCTGCGAAAACTCGATTTTTTGGCCGATTTTCGGTCCCGAAGTGCCGCGTCCCCCCTTAAGTGCACTGTCGGTGGCGTGCCGCCATCGCTGCACACATCCATGTGCGGGGCCATTTTCAAGTGCCCGTCACTTTGTGGAAACTCAAGCAGCTCGCTGTTACAGAGTTGGCTCAACAACGTTCGCACCACATTTGTGCACGATTGGGTGCCAAAAAACCTTTCTGCACTGACACTATGACAACAAATGCACATTGTGCTTTTGAAGCATACTGCACACTTTTAATAGGTGATATCACAAGCGTGCTGCACTATTCCTTGCCACCTCCTTGTACCTTGTACCAAGACCGCTAGTGCATCTTTGGTATGCGGAGTGCACATCGCTTGCAAGAGGCTCACCACGCCTGCACATTGTCAGGAACGGAGCAATGAACACTCGCACGTGCGGCAATTGCACATACAGTACGTACAGCAATCGTGTGAATCAAGTAGACGACGCACTGCACACAACTATCCTGGGAGAATCGGCTCCATGCGGTATCAAGCTCTGCATTTCACTGAAACGGTGCCCTTTTTCGCTCACTAGCATATCATGGTGCAGACGCACACACATGTATCGGTGTATTAGTGAAAGCCAATGCATGTGTCCATCCGCTCTGTCAGCAGTTGTGTGTACCAGAGCCGGCAATAGTTTCAAAATGCTCCTTGTCATCGCCACCACACAGTATCGCACATTCTTGCAAGAGAGCCAGAATTTCTTCAGCACATTGGTAAAAAAAAAAGGACTTGCAATGGCCACTCTAGTCAACATTTGCCATAACATTTAATTGATCTCCATTTTGGTAGCCGCGGCGCACGTCAGGAGATGCAAGTTTGTACTTGGTGGTTAATGGGTATTACCGTTTCGCATGTAATTATGCCACATTCCCATCAGGTACATATTAACAAGGTTTTGTTATTTGAGAAATCGAATAGTAGATGTTTGATTCCTGAATCGAACTATTCGATTCATGTTCGAGTATTCACACACCCCTAGTAAGTATAGTTCTTAATGAATTGCTTGGTGGATGACATGTGCCTGGGTAGATGAGTAATATGCAGTGAGATGATTAAGGTAAAGTTTGTGGGATTGAGGCTTGCCTGTCACTATTGCGCGGGTTTTTCGCCTATTTGTGCCGTCCACACATCCGATCAAGACTCTCCCCTCCTCTCGCGGTCCTACAGTGCTGGGCGAGCGAGGGTGACGTTAGCCTCCCTCACCCGCAGCCGGATCTCGACGGTGGCGTCGCGTGCGTGTCTCGCGAGACGTTTCGCACGCGGCGGGAAGGGACTCTCTTTCTGGACATCATAGGGTAAGCACATGTTATCCTTCCCGTTCGTGAGCTCCTTTGTTTTGGTGTTCACTTGGACGGAGTTTGCCAACGGTGCCTTGTGCCAGCGGCGAGCGCTTACCTTACGTTGTTCCTTCTGACCGCTTGGCCGAAGAGCGGTGAGTGTGTTCGCGCGTGGTCATACTACGCCGAGCCGTACTTGTCGAAAGCCAACACTAACGGAATTTGCCCTCCCTCGAGCGATCAGGCCCAGTGGTCGTTGATCGTGAGGGCTATACAGCATGGTCACGAGGGACCTTTTCCCTTAGCGACGTGAGCCATTGCCCGCGGAGACGTGCTAGCGGCACCCTTTGTTCTGTATTTCCGCCCGTGGCGCGGTTAAGCCTCTTTGCTTTTCCCGCCGCCTTTGGGAGCGAGCGTGGTATGTTGATTTGTGGTGTTGCAGATTCTGGAGAGCAGTACTGTGTACTTGCCGCGCTGCGCGGCCCTGTGGCTCACTAAGACTGAACCCATGCTAGTAGCTGTACTCCTGTGCTATACTTGCACATTACAATTTTATAATTGTTTTTCTTATTGTGATGTTTTTTGGAATAAGTCAGTTGTATGTAACAGAAAAACAGTTGCTGATTGATAACCTGGATTGGAAATACTGGATTAATCAGAGGGCTCTATGTACTAGTCAAGCAAAATTAGCGTTATCCCTGAAAGTGGCAATCTGAGTATTGTAATGTGCACGTATCTCACAGGAGTATGGCCACTAGCGTAGGTTCGGACTTAGCGCGCCGCTGCACACGTGCGTTCGAGCGCAGCATGGCAAGTACACAGTACTGCTCTCGAGATCCGCAATGCCACAAACGCAGTACAACGCCCACTTCCAAAGGCGGCGAGAGAAGCAAAACAGGCTTAACCACGCCACGGGCGAAAATACAACACAAAGGGTGCCGCTAACGCGTCTCCGTAGGCAAAAGGGCTCACGGCGACACGCTGCTGAGGGCAAACTCCGCTCGCGTTGGCTTCGATAGGTGCGGCATCGGCGTAGTATGACCACGCGCGAATACCTCGCATCGCTCTTCGGCCTAGCGTTTGGAAAGGGCAACGAAAGGTAAGCGTCCGCCGCGGGTGCAAGGCATCGTTGGCGAACTTCGTCCAAGCACAAAGAACAAAGGAGCCGACGAACGGGAAAGAAAATGAAGTGCTTACCCCTCGCTGCCCGGAGAGATTCTGATTCTCCCATCGCGCAAAACGTCTCGCGAGACTCGAGCACGGCGCCACAGTCGAGAACCGGCGCCGGGGTGAGGGAGGTTAACGTCACCCCTGCTCGGCCAGCGCCATAGGACCGCGGAGGAAGGGAGATCATGATCGGACACGCGGACGGCAGAATTAGGCAAAAAACTAGGGATGGGCGAATATTCGAGCATTTCGAATATTCGAACGAATATTAAAGTATTCGAATTCGCTTTGATACGAATTTATATTATTCGAAATTTCGAAGTATTCAAAATGAACGAATATATATGTATGTTTGACCGCACATAACCCCTGTAAAGGTGGTTTCACTGAAGCGTCGGGTTGCTGTGCCGTGAAACCACCCATCCAGGGGGGAATCTGCATTGCCGCGAAGCCACACTTCAAGGTTAAATGTACATATTTTTTTAAGTTTAAAAGCGTTTTATATGGGCTTATATGTGCTGAGTAAAGTCATTCTTAAATTGTAACGTATTGTACCACTTATAACTCGCACCCTACTGCTATTCAAGTCTTGATATTATTCAAGGTTTCTTCCACTTCATTTCAAACCAAAAAAAGTGACATTCACTCATATCTAGTTCGAATTCTTAAAAATATTGTGCAAGGGTCATGACGAAAATGCTAATTTTTCTTAATAATATGTGGTAAATACTATTCGAACTATTCGATTCGAAATTATTCGACCACATCACTATTCGCTTCGGATTCGCTTCGAACCTCAAATTTACTATTCGCCTATCCCTACAAAAAACCCGCGCAATGGTGACGGGCAGGCCTCAATCCCCACAGTATATGCAATACTTTTGTCTTTTTTTCCCGCTTATATACTGAAGTAACATTTTCTGTCAAAACGGGTCTTTTGATTTTCGATTGTTCGGAGATCCCGTGGGGTCTGTGGAGTCCTAACCACAGAAGTGGGGTCTTTGGAGTCCAAATTACCAGTGAGCGAATGTAATTGGTTCTAGTGGTTGTTGGTTTGTCTAGAACTCTCAGAATCAGAAGCAGAGTAAACTTTGACTGGTGTAAAATGCAGGTTAGTATGTGGCAAGAGCACAAGAAAATGCGATAAGTGCTACCAGGTTTTTCCTGGGTTGCACTCGGAGTACATTTAGTGGCTGTGATATTACGTGAGATGCATGACTTGCTGTCTGACTGTGTCTTTTGATGGCTGGGGGGCTGACAAGCAGGATATCCCGGATACAATCAACGTCTGTGGCCGCATCATACCCGACCAGGTGTGGGACTACCTGAGCAAGATCAAGCAGTCTGGCAACAAGGTTGGTCACTCCTCTTGCTGTGGCTATGCAGGCTGCCATCTTGCACTGTCCTGTGAAAACAGTGCAGGGGTGAGACAGCGCATATTTTTCCTGCACCAAGCTGCCGCACCAAGCATGTTCCTTCTATGCACCTCTCTAATGAAGGCTCCCATGGTGCCACCATAATTTCCTCTGGACTGTTGCAAATATGCGTGACCCCGCAGAAATGTGCTGCCCTGCACCGAGCATGCTGCTTCTACTCCCTAGGTTGTGTGTCCTGGTGCTACTGTCGCTTAGCGAAAAATACCGAGTGGCATGCATAGCAGGGTTAACTCTCCGGTTCTTTCTTGTGCGTAGCATGTTTATGTTTCTCCTGTCACATTGGTTTTCGTGTCAACGCTGCTGGGTGTGGTCACCCACGCACGCATTTACTGTGGGCAAGTACCTTGTTGCATCAATGCGGCGTCAACTAGCTTCCTGCATGCAACACGCCTCTGAGATGCTCTAGGGCATGGGTTCTCAAACTGGGTTCCACGAAACCCAGGGGTTCCGTAAGGACATCTTAGGGTTCCGCGAGCGGCCGTAATGAATGCAACCCCTCCCGTTTTACCCCCATTAGCTACTAATTTATTTATTTAGACAAGCAAATTCACATTGCGTTTTACATTTAACGAAGCCATCGCATGCCACATCCGCACATCGGGTGTCTGCGAGTAGCGAGAGACCCACATGGTAGCACCATTAAAGACTTGTCGTCTAGTGCCCGCCGTGAAACATGCACGATTTGCGGACCCGTGGTGACAGAACGTGCCCCCGCCACGATGGTCTAGTAGTTATGTTGCTCGACTGCAGACCTGAACGTTGCGAGATCGAATCCCAGCCGCCGCTATCACATTTTTGATGGAGGCAAAAATGCGTAAGGCTCGTGTACTTAAATTTAGGTGCACGTTAAACAACCCCAGGTGGTCAAAATTTCCGGAGCCCTCCACTACGGCATCCCTTATAATCATGTGGTGGTCTAGGGACGTTAAGCCCCAGCACTTATTATTGCTGAACGCGCGGAACACTGGTAATTCATGCTCGTGAGCATTCAAACCAGTTCAAACGACATTAACGGGCACTTCGGCGCTTTATTCGTGGCTCATGGCACATTGGCAATCACGTGGCACAGTTTTCATATATGGTGATTTGTCAGTGCTCTATGTCTGTTTTGTAATCAAAATGCGCGACGAGCGCTTTGATACGCAAAGAGGCGTCGCTTCGTGCTAGCTGTGGCCTACACAAGCATTTAGGCTTAGCTTTACCATCGTCAACACTCGTTCCGCTGTGCGGCTGGCATGCCTCCTTTTTTGTTTTGCAAAAAATTAAACAGGCCTCTGTACGTCCGGCGCTTTGTTTGCGTGAACACATTGATTGCGCTGCGCAGTGCCTGAAGCATGCAGTGTATGGTCGGTGGGCGCTTTACGCGACTCGCGGAGCAATTCGAAGGGGAAATCGCAAGTCTATGTATCATCGGGAGTTCTACATCAAGGGTGATGGCCTTCGATATTAAAGAAAAGATAACAGGCCAAGGTGGGCAGTGTTAATACTGTGGTTGCACGGGTCAAGAGGCGTTATCACCTCCCCCTCTCCCCCACTTGCGATTGTCTTCATGCTTCGGCAGCGTACCTCCTGGTCAAGCTCGCCATGCAGGGACAGCTCAGAGCAGCAGTGGTAGCGGTTAGCAATTTCCTGCGTCAGTGCCCCAAAACACAAGACCAAGCACGCTTCGCGCCGATTTTTTGTCGCCGCGGCTAGGCAGTTATTAACTGATCATTGACAGACCGGAGATGGGCGGACTTTGTTCTTAAATCGGTATGTCGATATCCGGTGCGCTGTTCCTGTACCGAAAGTATGCCAAGCGATGTTTGAAGTCGGAAGTTATTGAATTTGGAATGTCCGTGGTAGAAAAGTTCGTTGTAAAGGGGTCCTGACCACTTTGCTGGCCTCGCATTTTAGTCAGTTACAGTAAAAGCTCGTTAATTCGACACCCGTTAATTCGGAAATTCGGATAATTCGGACGGCTCTATTGGTCCCGGCCAAAGTGCATGTTAATCTATGTGACCAAACCTTCGTTAATTCGTCAGAATTGGGCTCCGCACCGCTTAATTCGGACAAATGCTGATGGCTGCCGCTACACAAAAGTGTGGTAAAGCATCGCTGGCACCACTGGAGCGAAACCGAAACCTGAGTGACATCGCCATCGTCATCAACTAGTGGGGGCGATCGCAGCGTCATCGAACGTCGGCGTCTTCTTTCTTCGCCCCAATGCGCCTCCGACGCCATTTTCCCTTGTGTTGTGTCGGCACCGTCTCTTCTTGCGGAGTTTTCTTAATTTTTCCTCGTTGTGACCGTGTTTACATGTGAGGCCCGAGCATGCGGCAGTAGCTGACGATGGCATCGACGAGTTATCAGCCGAGTCCACCGACGATGACTGTCCGACCTTCGATGCTGTCCTTCCCATAAATATGACCCTTCAGGACTACATCGCGATTGGTGATTGTGTCGCCACGACTGGTCTCCTGCCCGATCAAGAAATTATTAATGATGTCGCGACCTCATCGCACCTCACGGGAAGTCTCGGAGGCGCTTTTGATATTAGAGGACGCTTGCCTGAGCACTTGCAACAGTTTGCGTGCTGTTGGCCGTTTGGAAGAGTTAAGAAAAATTGTAATGTCAGCCGGAATCTGCGCGAAAATGCAGACGACCATTACAAAATACTTCAGCAAATAAAGGTATGCCTCTGCAACTTGATTTTAATGTCGTTTTTCCTGTTTATTCGTTAATTCGGCATTCGGTTAATTCGGACATTTTTTCCGGTCCCGTGAAATCCGAATTAACGAGCTTTTACTGTATATCCGAATGTCCGCTGTACCGGAATCCATTGTGAATGAAGCTCAATCGATAGAACAGATAGGGAGGTTGGCATAACCCCGCAAATTGGTCTGTAGTACCCGAATGTCTTTTGTAAGCAGATCCGTTGTAACGAGGTTATACTGTAAAATATGTAATTGTCCCTCCAAGTTGTTACAAATTTGTTTTTTCAAGCTCCTAGGACGACATATTAAACGCCGCTAACTGCTCCAAATCAAGGTTCTTCTGCTCCAAAATTCAAATTTTGTTGCTCTAAAAACTGCTCCCAATTCAGCTTCAGCCGTCTCACCCCTGCAAATGTTATAGAATTTACTACGTACAACTTCATTTGGAAGACAGCTATAAATAGCTCTCTTTTCTCTCGGCAAACTATCGTAGTCAACGGGAATGACTATGTAGATACAGTGACACTTCCGTTTGTTTGTAGTTGAATAAATCAAAGAAATTGACGCAGCATGTGTGACATAGTTGTTCAAGCTGTTGCTTGTGCATGTGTAATGACGCAGTGTGGTGGGTGTGCAGGAGCTGTTGGTGGTGCGCTTCCAGCCCGCCAACGACGAGGAGAAGCGGCCCTACAGGGAGCTCTACACGTACCTGAACTCACGCAAGCGCTGTGGTGTCGTGGGCGGCTTGTCGCGCATGCTCAAGGACTTCTACATTCTGCCGCTGCCTTCACACAGCCCCGTCCCCACCGTGCTCATGCCTTTCGACGGGCCCGGTCAGTGTGCCAATTGCCTCTTCATAACCCATCCTCAAAGGTCCAACACGGGAATGGGGCACTTGAGAGAAGGACAGCTGGGTTCCATTGTCACGAAAACAGTTAAGCCTCAATGTAATGCAAGTTGGTAAAATTGGCAATTCATTCGTCGTGTCGACACTTCCTTATTTTGACATTTAATTTTTTATGCAAAGTGTACGGACGCCTGCTTTTTTCACCCCTCACGCTTGGTGAGAAAACACATTTTGTGGATAGTAGACACTGCTATGAACATCTCAGCCAAATCTTGCACTAGTACGTGGCATGGAGAGCTTACAAGCGGAGCGCGAAGTTGCCATTTTTTTCATGCAGCCCTCTTTTCCATACAGAAGCCCATCCTCACTCACTTCGGAGCTGCCGACGCGCGCTGTTTGACGTCACGTAGTGAGCGGCATGCTATTGGCCAATAGGCAGAATACGTCAAGTGTGCTGCCGTTTCATTCGAATGCGCCTCTTGTCACGGGGTGCCGTTGCAGCGCTCTACAGTCTGCGAACATTACACAGTGAGCCACACTCGCCCACAAAATAAAGGGAGAAAGCTATTGTGGTTCTTCACGCATGCTCAAGGTCATGATGCACGCTGACATACCTTCTTTCCCCAGTGCCATCCCTCCTTGCTTATCTTCAGCGCTCTTCGAACTCCAATACTGAGGTCACATGGTTACTACTTCGAAAAGTGGTGCATGACCCCTTTAAAATAATAGGGCACTGCGAAAACAGTAGCATTACAAAAATAATTTTGATTACCTCGAGATACGGCGACCACAGCTTCATGCAGTGCCGGCAAAGTCCTCTTCACGGTGGCATTACTTTGAGTGTAAAGCCGAAAAAACAAAGGTCCAACGCACTGTCATAATCGACATTTGTGAAGCTATTGCATCCATTCTGCCATTGCAGCCTCGGGTGTTGTCCAGAGTAGCACAGCACTGATGCATGTTCACCCTGTGGGGTCCAAGATGAACCGCACTCAGAAGACATGGAGACAGTTCACGCCGTCGGGCAACAACCACGTGTACATTTATTACCATATATTGCTGATTATAAGTCGACATGTCTTTTTTTTTTTTTTTCTTCATAAAATGACCTTTCAAAGTTCGGGGGTCGACCTATACGCGGAATCGTAAAGTTGACTTATCTGTGGGGTCTGATGAAAGGTCGTCGTCCTCGGATTTCCTGCTATTCGACGCATCAATAACATCAGCCGCAGAGGCAGCGGAGTCGCGGCAACAGCTATCTCTCAACGCACACGTGCCGCTTCCGGAGCCAGGCGTTTTTGCGATCTGCCACGACGATCGCGAAACTATAGTGAAACCTCATGAGGCAAAACTACAGAGCGCATTTAAAAATCGCCACGCGGCATTGATGCGAACTGCTTGGGAAACACCGTCTCGAAAGCAGCATTTCAAACCTTTGATAGAGGGCGAACGAATCTCTATGAATAAAGAGGAATTTATCTTGCGATGCACCCTGCAGTTTTGTTTTCATACAATAGAAACGATTAGTTGACAAACCGTTGGCGTTCCACAGAAAAGCTGGCAGCGCCGTGTGGGCTGGCAACACTTCGCGAGGAACTAAACCGCATGACCAGTCACATGCGCCCACAAGCGTCTTCGCGTCTTTTTGCACTTACGCCTGTTCGCCGTTTCTGCATTTCGCTTCGCTTGCGAGCAGTGGTGTGCGCGATTTTCGACGCTGCCAAACGGACGCCAAGATGCCACCGCTATGCCGGCAACAGTACAGCGCTGCTTTCAAGAGGCAAGCGATCCTCTACACAGAGTCGGAAAGCAACGTTGAAGCAGGGCGCTAGTTTGATGTGTCGGAAAAGTGTGTGAGGGAATGGAGAAAACAGAGGACCAAGATCTACGCGTGCGCTGCTACATGCCATTCCTTTCGCGGACCGAAGTCTGGACGATGCCCTGCCGTTGAGGCGGTTCGAGATTGGGTTCGAAGCAAGAGCCTGAGTGTTTGCTACGACGAGATTGAAGCAAAAGCACATACTGTCAACGATGCCTGGTATGGACTGCCAACCGACATGGTCCGCGCGGCGTTTTCCACACGCGGCATCTCAGTACCATCGGCACCCGTTTTCGACAGGCGAGCAGCAGCAGTGGCTCACACGATGGCAATGACCGTGACTGCATCCTTCTCTCAAGGGACGACGAGTCGTAAGCAATGTTTCACGGGCAAATGTTTCTTTGCATCACTCCCTCTTCTGAAAAGCTTATTGGTGAGCTATGGCCGCAGGCATGAGGCTGTGTTCGGTGTCAACATTTTTTCCCCTAGAAGGGGTTGCAAGTTGGGGGGTCGACTTATAATCGGCTATATACGGTAACCTGCTTTTACATCATGGCGCGCTCGCCAGCCGAATCTAATATATAACTACCAACACGCTAAATAACCTTATACAATGCCAATACAGTAATCCCGGCCTCAGCAGCTGCATTTTCGATGGAGGCAAAAATGTTTGACGCCCGTGTACTTAGATGTAGGTACACGTAAGAACCCCGGGTGGTCGAAATTTCCGGTGCCCTCCACTACGGCATCTCTCATAATCATAGCGTGGTTTTGGGACGTTAAACCCCAGATATTATTAATATAATGCCCATAAAGTACACAGAAAACAACACACACAATGTACCGCGAAGGCGGTGTCGCCAACGTTTCACTCGCCACAAGGGGCCCGCAAGAAACGGACCCACTGCTGGAGATGTCCATCCCTGCACACAACCTAACCACGAAGAGAGTTCCCGCTGTTTTCTGTACGCCAGTCTATCTTTGGCGACAGAGCGGCGCCACCGTGGCACTTTACACAGCGCGATAACAGCGCCACTTCTCGTTCGGTGGCCAACAAAGCTAGCTGCGGCTAATCAGAGAGACGCGTGTGCACCATGAGACGCAAACGACTGTACAAGGGGCGATAGCACTCCCGCAACCCAACTGAACCACTTGCTCCAATGAATGTGCAGCATTGAAAGCCATTGCGCACCACAGAAGGCAACAGCCTGCGTTACAGTTCATGGTGGCCACATTTTCTGTTGTGCGACGTTGCATGTGCTTTATGTTCAATGAATAGAGCAAAATCTGTTAGTGCATTGAAAATTGCAGTCACAACCATGCATCCAACAAAGTCTTGTATGTCAGTTTTATCACAGAACCCCCACATAACATCTCGATTACTTTATTACTTTATGGCATGGGTTCTCAAACTGGGTTCCGCGGAACCCAGGGGTTCCATGAAAGGCATTGTAGGGTTCCGTGAGCAATCTGTTGCAGCCTGTTGTTGCATAGTCACTATCTCACATGTTTCATCTTCTGTATTTAGCTTCCATTGCATTTTCTTCACTGTTGTAACTGTTCTACATTATATAATCATTAACAAATTTTTTAAATTATTATTTAAGTTGTGTATAGCCATGTGCATAATCTTTTGATGCTCCCCTTACTCAATGCCCTGTTGGGTCTGTAAGGTATTTTGAATAAATAAATAAATAAATAAAATTGTTCGTTGTGGCAGAAATTTCCTTGTAGCGGTGTTCATTATAGTGGGGTTCGACTATACAGTCGATCCCGGATATATCGAACTCGAAGGGGATCGCGAAATAGTTCGATATATCGATAATTCGAAATACGAAATATGTGTATTTAAGGCTTTAATTAAAGCACTGCAGGCCTCGACACAGTTTTTTGAAATCGTAAAAAGCGCGAACATGACGATTCGCTCACATATGCTAAAGAACAAGGCGAGAACTTCTTTTGCAAGTTAGCGCACTTTATTTCGCATGAAAAAAGTCCGTCAACTTGTCTTGCTTCTTGCGCGCCGTGAATTCATCAAGTCATCGTCAATATTATATAAGCTTTCCAAATAAGTAAATTCAGCACCTTCCGCCACAACAGCGGTGATCGACGCTGAACGCTGATGCGAGCTCTGTAGCGCGGTAAAGGGTTTAGCGGTGGCAGCGGCGGCTGGCATCTTCAAACCGCACGGGTCCATTTCCGCAGCACCGGCAACGTCAGCTATGATCTCGGCATCGATGCAGTCAGAAACAGCTACGTCGTTATCTGCACCGATGAAGGCACTCGCTGTGCTCCCGTCCGATACGGCGCCCGGAAACGCTAAGTCGCAAAATTCACTGACGCACCGTACGCCGTATTCGGCGGTCATGACGCGCCCGAAGTCGTCACCTGGTACCAAGGCCCGTAAGGAAACATTGCACGGCGGTGCTTTACTTGACGTCGTTTCAAGCACCGGTCATCATTTTTATCGCTACGAGCGGGACAATGCTTAGTTCGACTTCCGAATGACGATTTCTCAAGAACAAAGCGCGAAGTACACACAGTACACATTCTGCAAGAGACAACGCAGCACCGCAGCACCGCGGCACGAAGAAACATTTCTCCACCGTCGACACGTTAGCGATACCGATGGCACTTGTGCCTTTGCAGAAGGCAGCTGCTACTTTGGCGAGAAATGCGAAAAAAAGCATAGCCTCTGAGATCGGCGTTTTAAAACCGAAAACACTAAAAATACGTCACGAGTTGCGGATCTCAAAGGCCATGCTTTGCGGGCCCGCATGCCATCGTGCGCGAAGAGACAATGAAGGGAATGCAAACATTACAACAAGACTGCGAAGTCACTTCGAATTCTCAATTTGGTGCCCTCGGGAATCAGCCTCTTTGAAAAACACTAGCCCATGCGTTAAACCCTGCGGACTGCGCGTCAAATATACCGGTGAACTGACAAGCGTTGCGCAACGAACTAGAGCAACGGACTTTCGTCACCTGCGCGCGACGAGGGACTGGAACTTATAAGAACGCGGCCGAAAAATGATCAATAATTGTTAGGAAAAATGCACTTTCTGGGCTTCGGCGCGGGGCAGTGTTCGATATAGCGGATGTTTCGCTGTGCGGGAGTTCGATATACGTGCACACCAACCCCATACTTTTGCATGGGAAATTCAAGGGGATTTCTCAACTGTTCGATATAGCCAATAATTCGATATATCCGAGTTCGATATACCCGGGATCGACTGTATACACAAGATTTCCTTGCTCCTGTCACTGACCTGTCAGCAGGTGTCGCAGCAAAATTCCCTAATAAGTTTTACAGCAAAAGATGCTGGACTCTAAGCTATGACACAAAACTTGAGAAAAAAAAACTGTTTTTGCATTCATAGCATTTCTCTATCCCAGTGGTGACCGTAGCAATGGTGTATGCCTCGGAAACCATTCAAGATTGAGCCCACTTGATGCATTATCGTTGCACTTTTAGTATTTCTTCTTTTCTTGTGCGTGGCTATCTTCATAATGTGATAATGAGTGCAAATTGCATGCTGTCTTGTTGAAATACCAAAAATTTGAACAAAGGTAGTTGCATCCAGTGTGCACGTGTGCAACTTTTTTCCTAATGTTCCTTGACAGTAGCAGTGGAGCGCTGGAAGGCACCGATGTGCATTGGTTATATTGATGGGCATTTTGGTGCCACCTGTACTCGTCAGTGGTTGAGAAAGGGTTGAATAGAGCTCTGCAAAGTGCGCCTCACTGGTAGGGTGCAAATGGGGCAAGTTGGAATGGGAAACAGGTTCAAGAACTTGTGATGTCTTTCTCCACAGGCCTGCAGTCCGGTCGGCCGCACATGTTGTTGGGCATCATAGTGCGACACAAGAACCGCCTCAGGCCACCTTCCGGCAAATCCAGGCAAGTGCTTTTACTATTGTGTGAGCAAAGGAGGGGTCAAAAAATACAAATGCTGTACTTAAAAATTTGTTCAAAGTGTCAGTAGTAGTTGAGGGTCCCTCTGCTCGGTCCCCTTTAGTACTGACATCTTGAACACATTTTAAGTAGAGCTGTGCGAATAGCAAAATTTTGGGTGTGAAGCGAATTCGAATAATAAAGATGGAGTGCGAATCGAATCGAATAATTTCGAATAATTTTCGAATATTTCTCAAACATTTTTCGAATAATTCGAAGTGAAATTACAGAAAAAGTTGCAGAGAATCCCTAAGTATGTTCTTGTGAGATAGCAACATGAAAGTGTTTCTTTTCGCTAGGTTGATGAAGCGTTGGTGGGGTCATATTTCATAGTTGTCTTTCTTATCAAGAATGAGGCATTGTAGAGGCCGAATTGTATTTATGTACATGATTTGGTGCAACCAAAGTGTTGCCGACGACACTTTACACGTGATAGGCAGAGATGCCATTTCCTCAGCCTCTCCTTCTCTTTCAACTTCTGTGGAAGGCCAACTGATGTGGCAGACAAGGGTGTGCTCTCTTCAAGTCTGGAGTTCCAAATCTGCCTCGTAGACGTCAATATATAAGAACATCTGAAATTTTGGATGCTAAAAAGCTTCGGCGTCCGATTTTTCGGATTTCCTGCCTAAATTTCAGGTCCAAAACAGCATTAATTGAGCCCCCAACTCTGCCACATCTTTCATTTCCATATTGGAAACAGCGTTTTCTTGAGTTAATACATTTGCAACCGTAGCGGAGCTTGAAAGGCAGCTTTGCCGCAATACGGGGGTGTGATGAGGTGAAGCATATTGAACATTTAGGGACCACTTCCAAACGGACGTTGCCTCTCGACTAAGTTCGACCGTAACGGACCTTGAAAGGCAGCTTTACCGCAATACGGGGGTGTAATGAGGTGGAGCATATTGAAAATTTGAAGGGGTGACTTTCAATCGGACGTTGAATGTATTTTTGGGGAGAAGTTCGAATAGTTCAAATAGTAAAATTCCAGTGCGAATTGAATCGAATAGCAAACACTATTCGAAGAAATATTCGAAATTTCGAATATTCGCACACCCCTACTCTATACAAAACTGCTCTAGCCTTTCCATTGGAACAAAAGTTATTGTACTATGTTAATATTTCTGACTGACGTGGACTCACTCGTGAATGTTCAGCATACCATAACGTTTGTTCAAGTGCGTTCAGAACATCCATTCTTGGTTTCTTCCATTCAGTTCTCATTTCAGGTCATTCTGATTTGCTTATTTATAAACTTTGTATCTGTCAGTTTAGGCAAGCTCTTGTCCCCAAAAGGCATATAAAATGTTAGATATTTTAGAAACTAGATACCATACTACACAAATAATTGCATATTTGAAATCTGCACACAAATATACATAAACTTTGCAAGTTTCACCTCAGTCAATAAAGGATTTTCAAAACAAATTTTAAGGCTCTTAAGAGAGCATGCAGTACACTTACAACTGCTCTAGGGCACATGCACTACCAAGCAGTTAGCTGAAGACGTTTATCATAATAGGATTGTCAGCAATTAAGTTTTAATGGCGCATCTGCTGCTTGATGCTGTCATGCCTCCGTGCATTTCCGGTGCTTATCCGTAAAGACATTGTCGCACTCACGCCGTGACAGTGGCCCCTTCGGATTTCTGGTAAGGTTCACCGCATAATATTATGGCGATGCAGGAAAGCTGACTTTTGGATTTCGCTACGGCCACAAAGGGGTCGAATCATGAAAGCACTGGTTGGCGCTTGTAAGATTACCAACTCGGCACTGCTGGTGGCCTCGGTTAATTCGGTTTCTGACCTACAACTTGGGCAAAAAGTCTGAAAACTCAGACTTTCAACAGTTTTAGTGTGCAAGATTTCAGATATTCTTACACATTGACTCTATGGGACCTTGCGGTGGTTCCCCAAATGCATCTAAATTTTCAAGAATGTCTGAAAAATTGGCAGCTGAATTTACTTTTGTGAAATTTATTGCATTTATGTGACCTCATAGCTGAAGTGCCAACCTTGCTAAAGTTTGCATTTATGCTGTCAGCTGGCTAATTGGAAAAAAGTTTGCGCATGATCGATGCTTATAGACATTTCCTTGAACTGTGGATTCGGTTTGCTGCATACACTGTTGCAGGTCATCGTGGACCGATCGCTCGGAGGCAGTGTCGTTGACGCCTCCACTGGCAGAGACCTCCGTTGGTGGGCACTCGGATGACGAAGAGCCTTACGAACCCTCCTACACGCCGCCCTTAGAGAAGCGGCCGAGGCAGGCCCGGCCTCAACAGTCATCGTCAACTCTGTCTGCCGCTGAAGAAAGGACTCCACTGGCAGATGATGAGGATGTACCCTATGACCCCGAGGAGAATGAGGTGGGCACGGCCGCGAAAAAAATTTTCATTTCTGCTGATTTGCACAGATTAGAGAGTGTTTCCTAAGTATTGCGTCTTCTATTATCTGTATTAATGTTGCGCCTTTGTATAAGATGCATTTAAGCATGTACACTCAAACCTCATTATAACGAACACTGATATAACGAATTATCGGTTATAACGAAGTAAATGAATAGTCTTGTAATAGCTACAGTGTTACAAATAAACATTTATAACGAATTTTCGGATATAACGAAGTTATTTTCGTGGCAGATGCGACTTTGTTATACAGTCGAACCCGTTTATAACGAACTCGAAAGTGTCGCGAAAAGTGGTCGTTATATCAGTAGTTCGTTGTATATGGACTCGCCCTTAAAAACGTGCGCTTAGCGGCCAAGCCGTTTTTTTTTTTTTTTTTTCACTTTTGTTAAAGTGCTAACAAACCCTTCGGTGACAAGCTAAGCCTTTTCGCGTCATTATGCAACGCCCGCTGCGTGCTCACGAGTGAATTAACTGCCTTTGCAATGAGCCGACACCGTTTCACCGAAGCGCGGTACCGCGACGTGGAGCCGATCATCCCTGGCTAGTTGCGTGCAGCGCGTCGCCTACTCGGGTCGCGGAGTCACTGCCGGGCCGCTTGCTGTATGCCGTATGCGCGCGTTTGTACGCTCTTCGTGCTTGCTTCACTCCGGACCGTGCACGGGTGCGGCGACTAGCCTCTTCGTTCAACGCGGCGAAAACAAGTATTTTCCAAGCAACGCGCACTCTACGTCTCCGCGATGCTCTCGCGGCCCTGCACGACGATGCGCGGCGCACTTGAGTTGTCACCTAGTCTAACACGCAGTATACGCTCGCTGTCAGTGCATCGACGTTTCTCGGTGCCCGCGCCGCTCAACAACAGCGAGCTAATTTCGTTTCTACAAAGCGACGTGCACTTTAAAGCGGTCTCGCACGACGCGGCAGCGGCGAACTTGCGAACGGCAGCATGGCGCGCTCGTACCGCCGTCAATCCGCAGTGTACGGCGTAGTACGCCACACGCGCAGCCGAGCAGATATCTACAGATGACTGTGATAAGGTTGTCGGCTATAAGGCATAATGGCACGTTCATCGACAGCCGCCACCTCGCCTTCGCTCTTTTCTGATGCTTATCCGCGAAGGCATCGCCGCAATCGCGCAGAAATCGTTATCACCGATCGACCGGTCTCTGCCCTTACCGGAAAGACGGACGACTTTTCGCGGCACATTGTGGCGTCGACGAGTTTAGGGACGCAGTGAACCTTTTTGCGATGGAACGTTATCGCGGTTATCACTTCAATTGCATTTATGCCTTCTTGCGTTCCAAGGCATTGTTTGGTTCATCGCAGGCGGTCGTAGCTGCAGAGAACGGCGTCAGGAAAGGTTACTGTGCGAAAGCTGACCGCAAGGCTTCATGCTGCCTACTATATATTTTTTCCCCCTCACTGCCATTCTGCCACTGAAGAAACGCCTGAAAAGTGAGCGACCTCGCTCGCAGCGTCCGAAATCTGCGTGCGGTGCTCGCCGATCTGGGTATCTTAGTCGCAAGTAAACTGGAGCGGGGCACGCGCGAGCGCGCGCCCCTGTCACGCTTTAGAAGGCATATTTTAACTTTTTTTCGCTTCGTATGCACCATATTTTTACCGCGACCGTGTCTGAAGTGTTCGTTGTAAAAGTAGGAAGCTTTGAAAAATGTTCGCTATATCTGGACGCAGCTTCAATGGTTAGCATAGGAAAATCGTAAGTGCACCCAAATATGGTCGTTATAACCGATAGATCGTTATATGTGGGATCGTCATAAGTGGGTTCGACTGTAATGAGGTTTGAGTGTATTGACTGAAAAGTTCATGTACAGTCAATGTTCGATATTGCGGACTCCCTAGGGACTGCTAAAACATCTGAAAAATCAGGTAGTCCAAAAAAATGAATTCCTACTTCCTTACTTCGCTCAGGCGATCAAATCGCCACAGCTGCTTCCAAAATTGCTATAATAAAGACCTGCTGGTAGACAATTACCATGTTATTCGGTGCTCGCACAGGCTCTCGTGAATACTTTCAGTGCCTGCTGGGAACCCCTTTTGACTGTGTACCAACCACCAGTTGAAAATTTGCATTTCGTGACGAGCACCACTGATGCAAACGACATGGAATGCACAGGCTGTGGCAGGAGAGTGGACAACTGTAGCGGGAGAGCATAGAGCGGGAGTTCGGATTGTTCAATGCATGTGTGCGTGTAAACAATGCAATGTGCGAAAATCTCCGCTACTTCATTGAAACTTAGCATTTGCTGCCGCAAGGAGCCAATCGTTCCTAGTTGTGTGCAGCCCTTCACCTACCATTCTCATAGCATCACTGCTGGGGCGCTTGTACTGTATGCATGTGTTTGCAGTGAGTGTCCATTGTGCCCAATCCATTTCTGAAAGCAACGAGTCTGTGCGACACACTTAGTGGTGTGCAGTACACTTACAACTGCGCTAGGCCTCGTGCATTACCAAGCAGTCAGCTGAAGACACTTATGATGGTAGGGTTCTTAGCGATTAAATGTTATTGGTGCGTTTGCCGCCATCACACCACCTTGCATTTCTGGTGTTTATCAGTAAACACATTGCCTGCATCGTTGCACTGCACCTTCACAGTGGCCCGTTTCCTTTTGATTTCATTTATTCGTACTTCAAGGGTCCCAGAGGGACATTACATAAGGGTTGGGAAAAAGAAAGAAAAAGAGAAAAAAATTTGGCACGTATCTGCGTGCTTCGCTGCAGATGTCGCCGAAAGACAATAGTCTTCTGCCGGCCATACTACATGAGTCCTGGTCTCATCCGCAGCCACCAGTGATGCTGTTCTCGTACCATTTGGGGAGAGCCTAGCCACTGCCATCTGGCACTGGCGTCGGGAAACATGAGCTTGGGCAGAATCCAGGGCCACTGCCAGGTGGCAGCACCATATCATTGGCAGAGGGCTTTTTTGTGTGTGGCGTCGCATTTTCAGCGCAGCCTAAAAAACACTAGGATCTCTAGAATTACGTATCTATGTATTTTCTAGTAAAGGAACACGCCACCTAATACAGTAGAACCCCGCTGATACGTTTTTGAAAGGACCGTAGGAAATAAACGTAAGAGACGGGAAACGTAAGAGCCGAAAAACAGGAAAAACGGCAAAATATTTAGTGGTACAGAATTTTATTTCAATTCTTACGAGCAGCACGAAAATTGGCGCGCTCAGCCGCGATCTAGTCGATGGATAGAAACGCGGAGCTTAGGACGGCCTCATCCACAGAAATGTAATCAACGTATGTGATTTTTTTAACACCATTAGCTGTAGGCATGAAAGAACTAAGTACATGCAATCACGACCGGCGCGGCGAGTCCGACCGCGAACCGCACGCACGACCATGCGAGCTCCAACCAGCTCGAACTCCTCCCGTTCTCCGACAAATGACGATGATGATGAGTCTACGCCAACGCGATGGCAGAAGTGAATGCCAATCTCGAAGGCCTTGCTTTCGCAAACAATTACGTCATACACGCCATGTTTACGCAATACAAATCTCAAAGGCTATGCTTTTGTCAATAGTAAATGCCAATCTCGAAGGCCTTGCTTTCACGAGCAGTTACGTCATAGACGCCATCTTTGCAATTTGAATCTCGAAGGCCATGCTTTTGTTTGCATCAATTGAAAGATTCTGTTGCTTGCGCCTCTCATGCGGCTAATATTACGGTCAAACGAGGCCAAGCTGCGTGAAAATGCACCATGGCCGCTCTTTTTGGTAGTCACTCGGTCGGCTTTTGTCATAGTAAATGCCAATCTCGAAGGCCTTGCTTTCGCAAGCAGTTACGTCATAGACGCCATCTTTGCAATTTGAATCTCGAAGGCCATGCTTTTGTTTGCATCAATTGAAAGATTCTGTTGCTTGCGCCTCTCATGTGGCTAATATTACGGTCAAACGAGGCCAAGCTGCGTGAAAATGCACCATGGCTGCTCTCTTTGGTAGTCACTCGGTCGGCTCCGAGCGCACTTCGCGACGTATCATACGGGAACGGTGCGACAGTTACGACGTAACAGCGGGGTTCCCAATACATTGTATCCTATGGGAGCTATGCCGGGACCGGCGGAAAACGACGTAACAGCCGGGAAAACGCAGCAGTGAGGAACGTAACAGCGGGGTTCCACTGTACTTACGTATTGATGTTGCACCTCAGATATGCGGGATACAGTAATACCTCGTTAACTCGAACTCGCATATCTCGAAAAATCGGCTAAGTCGAAGTTTTCCGCGGTACCGAACAATTTCCCATAGGTGCAATGTATTTATTGCCCTTTACCTCGAAGTATTTCCGTGCCCACTTTCGGTTATCTCGAAATCTCGACTGATAATGGAACCGAAACTTCGTCGCCGAACCGTTTCACAAAATACTAGCGGCAAAATGTCATACGTTTCACAAGGTTCGCGTGAGGCTGCCGCGTTTACGACGAAGTGGACACTGTTCCTGAAAGTAAAGTCGGAACCTAGCGGCATACCAACTTTGTCGAGCAACCCTGTGTCTTGTCATGTGACGCTCTATAGACATGCACATAAGCAGGCCCTGCAAAATAGCTCGGGTCATACACGTTTTGTTTACCGTTAGAGATGCGATTTCGGCATTTTATTTACGCAAGGCACGTCGCGCGGATTTTTTCGTCGGCCGTGCGATGTGGTGAGGATAACGCCACCAAAGCAAAGCAAGTCACTGATGCTGCAAAGAAAGGTAGCCCTAATCAAAGAAACGGACTCGAGGCTCGAAGTTTCCGGACGTCAAAACGGCGCTGAATGTGTGGCATCGTGCGAGAGGAGCCCCTTCCAGTCACATCGACAGATAAGGCCGATTCTCTGGACTTAGCGGTGGGCTAAACTGACCTAGCCTGCAACATCGGCTGGTTTGACCATTTTCTTATGCCAAACAACGTGGCGTCACGCACAGTGATCGCAGCAGCGTCGACGCAGCTACTCAAGGGGTGACGACATCCGCCGAAACAAGAAACATGCTTCGCTTGATGCGAAATAAATTTGAGTGCAGCGGCGCGGATGATCGGCACATGCGATGTGTTAAGCAACTAGAGAAAGCTTTGCTAGGTGCAAGTGTTACTGAGAGGCAGACCAGCCTTAGTCGGTCTCTCTGCACTAAATAAAAAGGCAGTGCCGAAAAACATAGCTGGTTAATAGCGCTGGTATGTCATTATTTTTCTTCAAAACCTTTACAAAGAGCCAGTTTGGCGCTCCTGTTAAGAAACTGGTCAGTAGGGATAATGTTTCTAGATAGAACTGAACTTCTCAATGGAATTTGCCCAACTTTGCTTATCTCGAAAATCTGCTTATCTCGAAATTTTTTCTGGTTTTTACTACTTCGAGTTAACGAGGTATTACTGTATTTGCCTTTTGATCGACAATGTTCACAAGTATGAACGCAGCTACAGTTGACTCTCGTTAATACAAAGTTCACAGGACCGCGAAAAACTTTGAATTAAGCAGAATTCCAGTTAACCACAACGAACGAAAAATACATTTATTTCAAAGCAGTTTATGAGAAAAAAATCTGTGATTGCCGTTTGCTTCTGTTTGCTGAATCTTGCAGCAGAAAGCAGGTCCTGCAGGCTGTTATGTGCCCTAGTGCTTCCTCGGCGTTGCTCTCAGCAGCGAGAAACCACTGCGCGAGGGCAAGGCCTGCGGCTACATCAGCAGCCCGCGGTAGTGGCTCACTTGTGGCGTTGTCGTCGTCAACCTCAGTTTCGTGACTAGCCTCGCTGGGCCGAACCATCTCCACGATCTCGGCGTCCGACAGCGCACCGCACATTTCTACCAAACTGTCAGTGGCAAGGTGCTCCTCGAAAGGGACGTCGCCGAGAGCTGGCAGGAGACCGTCGACGTCAAGCTCACTTGTGTCTTCTTCCCTCACTGTACAAGACGAGTCATCATCTGCACCACTTGCAATGAAACCGCACACCCTAAAGCAGTTCGCAATGGTTTTGTCCTTTACGCGACCCCACGCTCGCGCCAGCATATGGATAGCACTGAGAAGGCTCGCCTCATGCTGACTTGCATTGTCCATACACAACAGCATCCGCTCAAGAAGATGCTTCCTGTACAGTACTTTCACGTTTTTGATAATACCCTGGTCCATTGGTTGCAACACCGATGTAGTGTTCGCTGACAGGTAAGCGACACGTATGGCACTCAAGGGCGGCACATTCATGTGTGCACTACATTGGTCCACAAGGAGCAATATATTGCGTTTAGATAACGCGAACTTGCGATCCAGTTTTGTCAGCCAATCCTTGAATATGTCTGCGGTCATCCACGCTTTCCTGTTACACGCATAGTCGACAGGCAGCGTTTTCACGCCCTTGAAAGATCTAGGCTTAGCGGCTTTGCCTATCACGAGCAGGCGACGTCGCTTAGTGCCCGTCATGTTCGCTGCTATCAGCACCGACACTCTTTCTTTGCTATGCTTCCCTCCAGCACAGTCATCGTCCTTAAACGTCAGCGTCTTCTCGGGCAACATTCTGTAAAAAAGTGCCGTCTCGTCGGCATTGAAGATATCTTCCGGTCGATATTCTCCCAAGTATTTGCGAAGCTGATTTTCCCTCCACATAGCACATGTTACAGCGTTGACGGCAGCCCTTTCCCCGTACATGCTTTTAAACACCAAGTCGTGCCGTTGCTTGAAGCGTGTGAGCCACCCATCGGACGAAGCAAAGTTCTCGATGCCTAGCATCATCGCAAGCAATGAGGCTTTCGCTGCAACGATATCGCCACTGAGAGAAAGTTGGTTGCTTCGCGCCTCCCGAATCCAGATGAGCAGCGCTTGCTCCAACTCCGGGTGGGCGCCGGTGCGCATTCTCTTGCAAGACATCTTGAACTGGTCATTTTCAAATGCGTCCAGTACCGAGCGCTTGTTCTTCAGGATGTTAGACAGGGTATTAGGCTTGATGCCTTATTTCCGCGCAATATCTTGCTTGGCGGTGCCTCCTTGTTCAACTTCTTTCAATTGAGCAAAATTAGTTGACATAGTGATGTGGGCAGAAAGGTCGTTCCAATCTTGCACCATCTGAAGGAAAAATGATTTCTGGAAGGTATTTGTTCAGTTGCGTACGGGATAGACGGCGTTCGGATCACAGTGGCACAATGTCCGACGTGCTGGTCTGATGAATGCACTGCCTGGTGGCAAGGAATGGAAGAACTTATAATAAAGGCACAGACGTGGGACTTTACCACGAGGGGCAAGATGAGGAAGTTTAAGTTGAGATTTTACTGTAGTCTCACTTATGTTAGTCGAGTAATTCGAGATAATGAATCTGGAAGCACGGTTCTGGGTGGATTCAAGCATATTAGTAAGGTTAGCTTGGTGAGGATCATAAATGGCATTAGCCTACTCATGTTTAGGCCCTACAAGCATTTTATAAGCTATTAGTTTAGTAGAGGTAGGTGCCGAGGCAAGGTAGCGATGAAAATAACCGACGGACTCTATTAGCAGAATTAGTAATGTTTATAATGTGTAGTGACCATGTTAGATCACAGGAAATTTGAACACCTAAATATTTAATGCTATTAGTAACGACTATGGAGTAATTGTATAAGGCGTAAGTGTTTGTGACGTAGTCGTTACGTTGATAAAAATTCGTTCCAAAGGTCTTGTTAATATTCCGAGACATTAACCAGTTGTCACACCATTCCCGTATAGTGTTAAGATCCCTCTGCAAGACGAAAGAATGGGAAACGTTAGGTACAGGGTGACATAGTACACAGTCATCACTGAAAAGGCTAATACAGTAAAAGCTCGTTAATTCGGATTTCTAGGGACCGGGAAAAATGTCCGAATTATCGAATGGTCGAAATAAACACAATAAATGTACGAGTTTTTTCAACATGCCTTTACTTAAGGGGAGACGTGGGTCTTAAAAAATGTTTTTTTTAAAGTTGGGTGAATGGCATGAAATTTAATACACTTATTCAGCTTTTTCTGCAGATTCAAAATCTCTAAGTAGATTTTTAATAGCTGCATTAGAACAAAAGCTATGCAATTTCTAACACATATTTAAGCATATTTCTTACGGGGGTTCTTGGCAACTTTGCTTTGTCAAACACAAAAACAAAGTATGTGGCAAGATTGCCAGGAAGCTGCTCTAGCCGGTGATGCTATTTATTTTCTTATAATGTTGTTCACCAAATTATAATTCTCGATTATCAGAAATAGTATGCAGCAAAAAAATTTCACTCTCATTTACGTCTATTTATTTTGCATTCAAAGTTTGTTGAAGACAATCGGATTAGCATCACCGGCTAAACCAGCTCACTGGCAGCCTTGCCACATACTTTGTTTCTGTGTTTGACAAAGCAAAGTTGCCAAAAATTCCCGTAAGAAATACGCTTTTAGAGATTGCACATCTTTTGTACTAATGCAGCTACCAAAAATCTAATTAGAGATTTGGAATCTGCAGAAAAATTGGGATAAGTTTGTTAAATTTCGTTCAGTTCACCTAGCTAATAAAAGAAATAAAAAAAGACCCGCGTCTCCCCTTAACAAAGTAATCGCGGATGCTTGTCTGTTTTCGAGCAGATATTCGCACGGACACAATTTTTCTGAGCCCTTCAAGGTGCTCAACAGCTCGCATGATGTCTGCAGTGTCCGCAAAAGTTTCACCCGTCATCCACGCTTTTCGGTTGGCACGGTAACCCACGGGAAGATTGTTGATGTTCTTAAAGCAGCGTGGCTTTTGAACCTTTCCGATAACGAGAAGCGGCAAGCGCTCTGTTCCCGTCACGTTGGCGGCTAAAAGTACAGTTACTCGCCCCGCCACGGTGGTCTAGTGGTTATGGCGCTCGACTGCTGACCCGATGGTCGCGGGATCGAATCCCGGCCGCAGCGGCTGCATTTTCGATGGAGGCGAAAATGTTTGAGGCCCGTGTACTTAGATTTAGGTGCACGTTAAAGAACCCCAGGTGGTCGAAATTTCCGGAGCCCTCCACTACGGCGTCTCTCATAATCATATCGTGGTTTTGGGATGTTAAACCCCAGATATTATTATTATTAAAAGTACGGTTACTCGTTCCTTGCTTCTTTTGCTGCCGATACAAGGATCCCCTTTCATCACTCTTCATCATTTCTTGTCGGGGGAGCCCATTATTCAGAGCACGCAAGCAAGATTTCTACTTTGGTGGTGAAGTCCTTGGCCTCGTACTGGGGCCGCTTCGCCGGCGTTGCCATCGGCGGAGAGTGCGGTCGCACGAGAAGTCAGCACAAAAGCACCAGCAACGAACGATCAAGCTAAAGGAGCCGTACTGAAACGTTCATCGATAAATCGGCGATCAACGATACAGCACACCAACGGGAACAAAGCAACAAAACCCACATGCGAAAAAAAGGCGTTCAACCAGTCTCAAGCCAAGCCAAGTCAATAATTGATGTCCATGGCGATGCTGCGTTTGAGCTTCACTTCTGTTCCAAATTGTTCTTTTTTTCGTTTTCGAGCCTCGCCAGCGGCCCGAAAGTCGCCGAATTATCCGATTTGCGGTCAAATCTGTCCGAAATAACGAGCGCCCAGTCTCATAGAGTGATGCGTATATTTACAGGGGCCAGATGACGTGTCAGAATTAACCGATTTTCCGAATTAACGAGCTTTTACTGTACAGTGAACTCCCATTAAGATGAATTTGGTTAGGACAAATTCTCGCTTAGGCCAAACAACACCGGACCGTTTTTTTTGGTTTCCCATAGAACCGCAACAGCAAACACTCCAACCACTCTGGCCGACGGCACGCATAAAAGCATGAAAGTTCCCATGGGCTGTGCCTCCACCTGCCTTTCGCACCAAGCGAAACAAAGCAAGAAAGAAAGAGAAAAAACGTGGCCCGTGCCTCCTGTAACCTTCAGGCGAAAAACAAAAGGCGCACTCCGGCCTCCGAGATCGCATAGATCTTGGAGGCTGTCGTGCGCTGCTCGCAGGCAGCGCTGGCAACGTGCCAAACCGGAGGCGTAGTACACATTCCAGCGCGTGACCGCACGCTGTTCTCTTCCGTGGCCATCGGTGGGGTGGCGTTTATTCATATCAAACGACGCGGCTCAAAAACCAGTTCGTAACAATCGTACTCTAGCACATTGTAAATTTATGGGCCTCGGCTGGGACCACAGAAAAATTTGTATCATAGAGATTCTAGTTACTTGTGGCCCTCTCGGTCTTGTGGTGGTGCCATGAAAGAGTTTGAATTTTCAAGCTTGTCCGAAAAATCGGCAGTTGACTGTAGACAAGGTGCCACTTATCTCCATTCTTTTCAAACTGTGTTGCTGCGAGCTCCTTCGTGCAGGCATCTGATTCTGTTTCAGTCTTTGGGTCTTAGAGCTGCAAGATTGGTTTGCAAGTGAGTTTTGACTTCAGAGTTTGGAAACTGTCTTCCTGCTCATAGTCCCAAACGAACCCTCTTCATTTCTGGTCAATATGGTGAGGGCCTCAGCAACCAGAGTGTATTTTGGTATGAAACTTCAGAAAAAAAAAATGAATTGATCGGCAGATGCTGCCAAACAAGGCCATCGATCTGTGCCACGGCAGGAAGATGAGTAGAGTGCATATTAGCATCCTGTTAGTGGGGAACATGCACGTATTTTGCAGACTCCATCCATTTGTGGCTGGCATCCTAAGTCACCACGGCAGTGACACCAGATGTGACAGCTGGTGCCAAGGATGCTGCCATTGATGCTGGTTAACAGGATGTGGCACCTGAACACACAGTTCCTGAGCTCTTATTGGCTTTTGCCTTGGTTTATGGCTGTTGTGGCGAAATTGAAGGTACTGCTTTTCCACACGTGGACAACCTCGACAAAATAAAGATAAGCGTAATATCTTGGCTAGACACTAGAAGCAAGTAGCGGCTTTCTTTCAGAGAACTAGTTTACTTCTTGCTTTTGAAATAAAGTATTTACAGTAGATAAACGTGCAGCGCGGCACAGATGAAGGACTAAGAAAGAGACAACACGTTGTGAGTCAGCGCTCGTTGTCGTCTTTTTCTTAGTCCTTCGTCTGTGCCGCGTTGCACGTTTATCCTACTATGTTAACTTACCAACTCGCCCAGCTTGCTGTACTAAAAGTTGTGGGGATTGAGGCTTGCCCGTCGCCATTGCGCTGGTTTTTCGCCTATTTCTGCCATCCCCACGTCCGATCATATGACGCTCCCCTCCTCCGCCGTCTTACGGCGCTGGGCGAGCGGGGAGTGACGTTAACCTCCCTCTCCCGGCGTCGGACCTCGAGGGGGGCGCTGCGCTCGAGTTTCGCGTCTCGCAAGACGTTTCGCGCGGCAGGGGGGGGGGCTGAGACTCTCTGGACCTCGTAGGGTAAGCACGTATTTCCTCTCCCGTCCGTCGGCTCCTCTTTGGGGCTCGCTCGGACGGAGCTTGCTAACGGTGCCTTGCGCCAGCGGCGAGCGCTTACCTTACGTTGTCCTTTTCCGTGCGCTAGGCTGAAAAGCGGTGCAGTGCATTCGCGCGTGGTTATACTATGCCGAAACCGTACTATCGAAGCCAATGCGAGCGGAGTTTGCCCCCACTCGAGCGATCGGGCCCTGTGGACGCGGATCGTAAGAGTACGCAGCATAGTCGCGAGGGACCCGTTTTCTCACAGCGGCGTGTCACCATGAGCCCTTTGCCCGCGGAGACGTGCTAGCGGCACCCTTTGTGTTGTATTTTCGCCCATGGCGTGGTGAAGCCTGTTTTTGCTTCTCCCGCCGCCTTTGGGAGCGGGCGTTGTATGGCGTTTGTGGTGTTGCCGCAGGCAATAAACTGTTGCGGATCTCGAGAGCAGTACTGTGTACTTGCCGTGTTGCACTCGGCGCCTTTGCGCTCGAACGTACGTGTGCAGCGGCACGCTAGTTCACGCGAGGCGACGGCAAACACGGCCCTGTGGCTCGCTAAGTCCGAACCCACGCTAGTGGCCGTACTCCTTTTGAGATGCATGTACACTACAAAGTATATATAACCATCTTGCACTTGCCATCTTTGCTGCAAATTGTCTGTGCCATTTTGTAAGTTCCCATTTGTTGCAATTTTAAGCAAGTGTGTGCGGGTTTTTTTACGAGCTTATATTCGCACAATTTCATATATCGAATTGATATGTCGAACTAGTTAGTGGTACTCGTTAATTTCAATATATCCGAGTTCGACTGCAGTACTGTTTAGAGCCATCTTGGAGACTACACAGCTGTATATCAACACACTGCACCTGCATAAATTACAGGTATGGAACGAGCCTGTGTGATACCGTGATGTAGTTCTCTGGGTACTCGTACAGAATGTACGGCTAAATTGCTTGTCCTTTCTAGGGTTTGTCTAGATTGATCTCTTCTGAACCGGTGTGTTGCAGGTTGGCATTGCAGGCACCCCGCCCTCTGCAGAACCTCCTCCACCCCCTCCACCCAGAGTGTCCGGACAGGCTGTGAGCGAGCTAATTGAGCGCATCTCGGCAGGCGCCAACCCGGCTGCTGTCACGACGTCTGTGCTTGCCTCGCTGGCCTCCAATGCCAACCTGGAACACCAAAAGCGTCTACTTGTGGAGCTCACTCAAGAGGTAAGTGTTGGCTCCACAGGTGACAAAGCTGCCATGTATCTGTGTCCACCAACGTTTCTCTCTCTTTCACGAGGCTCTCCAACTACACAATTTGTCCATTAGCCTGGAGCTTGAGATCAGCAGAGGGGGCCCAGATTTAAAATGAGAAATAAGACATTTATGGTGCACTCAACGGTGGACCGAATCCGGATTTGTTGCGGATGCAGACTATGCCACGGACTGTCCGGTTGCATGCGCCTGATGGACAAGGCCCTAGCAGACAACGCCACCAGAGCACCAGATTATTCTCTGCCAGAGCCTCTTCACTGGCTGCTTCTTCTTTTTTTCTTTCTTTCTATCTGGGGTTTAACGTCCCAAAACCATGATAGTATGATTATGACAGACGCCGTAATGGAGGGCTCTGGAAATTTCGACCACCTGGGGTTCTTTAACGTGCACCTAAATTTAAGTACACGGGCCTCAAGCATTTTTGCCTCCATCGAAAATGCAGCCGCCGCGGCCCTTCACTGGCTGCTAGCTGACTCGTATTCAACAAAATGGAGGCCGTAGGACCAACCGAAAATGACGCTTGGCCACAATAGCTGTCGCTTTGTCAGAAATTGACAAGCACTGTAATTTGCTATGCCAAATGTGTTATTGTTGGCAGAAAGACTGGATGAGAAGAAAAGAATTGAGGGTCTAATACCCGCTGTACAGGGAACTCCTGAAGACTGACCTGGACAAATACTGGAGGCCACTTCGTGTCAGCAGAGGGCAGTTTCCGCAACTGCAGTCATGCGTGCAGCCCCGCATACAAAGAGACGATACAGTAATGGGCCAGTCTATATCAGCAGTTTGTTTTTTTTTTTTTTTTTTTTTGCAGATAACAGATACCAACTCTGTACACAGCACTACACCATGCTATGCATTGCGTTTCCATCTGTTGCCTCCGATCTTTAAATTCAGTGTTGAAGCGCAGGAGCCTTATTCTAAGGCGTTCGCTTTTGGCTGCAATGCTGCTTTGCCCGATGTACACTATCTCGTGTGTCCAGTGGTTGAAGCAACTACTTACCCGCCTTTCCCCAACCCGCCAATCAGTGTACATTGAAAGCGATGTTATAGCAATAGCCCCGAAAGCGTGGGTCTCACAATGTGGCCCCATAAATGAGCTGTGCCATGCGTCAGGGAGCAGAGAGCTGATGCGGCTGTCAATGCAGCTTTCCTCGAGCAGAATAAAAGTGTGCTGGTTGCCAGATACTGTGAGTTTATCGGTTAAAGCTGCAGCTGTCCCTCACCAGAATCTCAATGTGAAAAATAGCTTGGGTTGGCATTATCCATCCGCAAGGCAAATTGCTAATGTGAGGCCACGTGACACGCCGTAACGATGCAATGCACAACTTATTGCATCGTTATGTGAAAAGCAATTGGCTCAACAAGCTGCTCGTGAACAAAATGAAGGTTTTCCGCTAGTGATGCTTTTGCAGAGAGGCTGGCACTATTGTGTGTCGAACGTTGTTCATGCTTGTTACCTTGTTTTTCTAACGATCGTGAGTGTCCTCATTGACGAACCTGGCGTTGGTCTCTGGCCTGATGACATAAACATTTGCTATAGAGTCATAACAGTCGAACCTCATTAATTTGAACTCCGAGGGGATAGAAAGTCTGTTGAAATTAACCGTAGTTCAAACTAGCAGGGGTCCCTTTGAATAGGCATACAGCGGAACTCCGCTACATAGCACCTGTTACCATTCCTGGGTGCTATGTTTCCCCAGCAGCTAACTAGCTTTCAGCCAGACTCAGCATAACTTAGAAACTGCAAGCTGTGGGTCATGTGGCCCAATTCATGGCATGAAGCAAGAGATGCTCCGAGGATGCGGCACAGTAAGATCGGGTCAATTTGTGGCTTTTTTAATAAGGAAAATATGATGAATCAGAGTTCTTCTGTGGACCTGTCATGATATGCGCTATACAACGGCATCAAATTCCTGTGAATATAAATACAGTCGCCAACCGTTTATTAGGACTCGGCGGGAACCGCCGAGAAGTCCGAATAATCGGGAGTCTGAAAAAAAGGATTTACCAGAAAAAAGCACCTGTATTGACCCAGCGGCTGGGAAAAACTTGTCAATGCGTGTCTGTACACACGCACGCTTACGCGCGACCTAGTCGGCCTGTATTTCAGCCAATGTTTGGCCTCTCCTGTGGGTCGGCAATAGCGCTGCAACGGCCTACGCTAAATCCGCATTATGGCTGTGGTGTGGGAGGCGCGTCATCACAACAGTTATTGCCCGCATGCGCTGGTTCGAATAACTGACGGATGATCTCATCGCGCAACTCGGCGAAAACTCCCAAGCAACTTTGGATTGAGGTCGGCCGCCTTCTACCTGGCGAATAATCGCTGCATTTTTCGCTATCGTCAGGGCCTTGTAGTTGCCGTGTTTCTTTAGTTCTGACGGCGCACATGGAACGGGTGGTGTCGGAGCAATTTCAGCAGATCAAACCTCACACGCCAAGCAACAAACAAGGGAGCGAGACACAAAGCTCGGGACACAGATCAGGCCTAGCCACAGAAACATCTGACAGCGCAAACCCTCAAACGCCAAAAGGGAGCGACGTTGGGCTAGTTGATGTGGCAGCGCTTGTGTTGGTGTACTCTCTTTGTACGAGTTAGGATCCACATCGTACTCGTACGCGCCATCATTCACCTCAAACGCCGCACCGAGCTGATTCCGATCTTGGCTTGGCTTGGCCTGCTGTTGGGCTGCAATAGCCGTTCAATGGATACTTTACTGGCTAAAGCCAAAAGGCAACCGTTACGCATAGCTAACAAACAGAGCCTTCGAGATCAGCAATTTCTGCATGGATTTTGACACTGGTACAATCTCCAGCTATTGCCAGTGCAGCATTTCAGTGCTGGCACCCTAGCAAAAATATTGTAAACATTGCTCACAGCTTGTCGTGGCGTTCAATGTTGCACTCGATCAGCCATCCGGAGTCCGAAAAATCGAACGGCGCACTGTGGGGCGTCCGAATTTTCGGTCGCGAGTTTACATTACTTCAATGGGACGAGTGGCAGTGCCGCGAAGGTGTCCGAATAAACGAGCATGTCCGAATTTTCGGCGTCCGAATAAACGGTCGGTGACTGTATACTTGGCAGCACTCTAGTTAGTTTGGACGATCGTGACCGCATGCCGTGCATGAAGTGCCACAAAGCTGCTACTCAAAGAGGCACAAACAGTGCTAGCATTCAGACGAAACAGAATGGCACTATCTGCATTGCCATTGTAATACAGTCGAAACCCGCGATAACGAAATCCCGAGGGAACGAAATTCCCACCGCAATGAAATATTTTCGGAGCACCGGCGAACGCCCATAGGAGTCAATGCATTTCGTAACTCGCGGCTACGAAAGATATTCATACCGCAGTCCCTCATTAATGAAATTTTTGAAACACGAATGCGCAAATAGTCTACTCTCGCAACATTAACTACATTTGAAAACTGCTGAAATGCATTCATGCTACACTTAAATTGTGCAAAACTATCGCTACAGTGCACTTGAAAAGCAGCCGCCATCATTGTTTACAAAAAAAATGTAAAGCTGGCGACAATGATGATGATGATGGCTTGCCTAAACACCTGCTCGCTATCGCGGACTATGTAGCCAAATCCACATTCCTCATGGAGTTTCGTTTGTTGGCTTGGCTCTGTGCTTGGCTTTGTCGGCTTTGCGCGCACATGGTCACGTGTGTGGAGCCATTTGTGGAGCATTTGCTTGGTCGCTTGGTGCAACGTGAACTGTGTGTTGCGATTGCTTCGTCCGATTTCGCTGCCTGCGAAGATGCCACCTCCAACGAAAAAGCGGAAGTTCATCACGCTGGAAGATAAAGCTGCAAGCATCAGTGAGGTGGAAAAGGGCAGGAAAAGAATAGACATCACCGAAGAATTTGGCGTTGCGTGCAGCTTGCTGTCCACGATTCTGCGCTGATCCAGCGAAGCCGGAAGAAGGTTCGCCTGTAGGCGCACTTGATGACTGTACTGGTGATGGTGCAGTGCCGCCGTCACTGACCAGTGCATGGGGCGAATTTTGTGCCGTGGCAAACAAGATTCCCGATCGAGAGGCATGAAATTGCTGCATGGTAAGGCCCGCCAAAGCAAACTTACTGACATTTGGAAATAAAATGTGTTTTTTGTAAATTCCATGTCTTTTCTGCCGCATTCTCACACCAACGAAATTCCCGCAAGAGCGAAATTTTGTGCTTTCCCCGCCGATTTCGTTATTGCGGGTTTCAACTGTATGCACCAACTGCACAGTGACTACAGGAAAGCCACAGTGCTTCGTTAGAGGGAGCTAGAAAAGAGGTAGCGCGCTTACTTGACTTCCTTCTGTGACACAAGGTATGTTACACACACTTGATGGCCCCACCAGCGGCTTAACTGTTAGACGTTTCCAGGCGGAGGCTCTTGTGTGTGATTAAAGCAATACTGTTTTCTTGCATTGTTATGTTACTTGTGTGGAGTGTGCATTTGAGGCTATGCAGTATGCGGGCTCTGAAATGAGCCGCTCTCGGAAGAAACGGACACAGTAGATGCCGTAGTGCAACAAACACGTGTACATTTATTTATAGCATTTACATAACGGTGAGCTCGCCAGCGGAATCTCATGAATAACTAGTAACATGCTAAACAACCCAAATAAAATGCTCATACAATACACAAACAACATAACGCCGACGTTCGACTCGCCGAGGGAGTCCACCGGCACGGGCCTTGGTGTAGCATCCACAGCCTCCCCAAGAGCCGTCTGTCGACAACCACGCCAAACCCTAAAAGAGAGAGAAAAAGCTCTTGCACATGCGCCCGCATAACCTCGCTCCCCGGCAGGCGGCGCCACTGGTGCCACCGCACGAGCACAGTGCCATCTCTCGCTCGGTGGCAAAGCAAACTACGACGCGTGGGTGCCATGAGGCGAAAACGACCTTACAGGGGGTGATAGCACCCTACAAGTATGATGCGTGTCGCTACTGTAGTTAAGAAATGGAAGAAAGAAACCTGGTTAGATGCACTTATGTGAAGAATCTAGTGGGAACTAGATTTACCTGCATGCAGTTAAGTGGTTCTGGTATCAGCTCTTTAAATAAAATACATTGCTGACAGCCAGAAAGGTGCAAACACATGATTAGTCTGCATACATGACTATGCATTAAGGGCACTGCGATGTGGCAAAGCTTTGACATGCATTTGGATTGCAGTATCATGGGTGAAGTAGCTGTGGTAAAGATGTAAGATGCTTCTCCACTGAGTATGACAGTACCTATACTTATGGCTTGTTCACTCTGAAACGATGGCATCACCCATAAAATATAGGTAGTTACTGGCTCACTTGTACCTGCAATAATGGCATCCTATTTGTGGTTGTAAAAAGCAGGAGATGCTTGCACTTCCTGCATATGTGTGCGCTTTTGAATTCCCTTTTTTTTTTATGATCGTCTATTTGCTGCTTACAATCAGAAAGTGGGGATCAACAATGTTCCCTAAGCGGGCCTGCTTGGCGAGCATTCCAGTAGTGGCATTGATCTGCTTACCGTGTTACTTTTTTTCTTCTCACCATTACTGTACCGGCAGTTTTTCTTCTATGGTTTAACAACGGCTGAGCTAAGTGTGCTAGAGACTCTAGTTCCCACATTACTCAGTGCCCTAGTAGTCTGCAAACAATAAGCATCGGTCACTTTTCTATTTTTAGCTTAACTGTCTTAAAAATGGCTCGGTGTACGTGTTCATTGATGTGCTCGCTTTTATAGTTGGCGTCATTTGAACCTTTTTCTCAAAGACAGCGTTAAAGTTGAGGCTGCTCTTGCCACTATCACTACTCGCATGTCATAGATTCATGTCATCTCAAGTTCATGACGTTCACATGTTTCTTGGTGCAGGTGGAAGAGCAGAAGAGGCAGATAGAGCTTCAACGCCTGCAGGCTATTCAGTTGTCGATGGGCAAGGCGTCGTCGTCCACTCCTCCACGACCTCCTACCCCGAGTGAGGCACAGCCTGTCGAAGCTTCGGGCATCCCCTTCCTTGACAGCTCGTTGCCCACCGACACGGGTCTGTCTTTTCTCAGTGGCACTGGGACGTCCTCGGGTAGCTGCAGCCTACCGTCAAGCCTGCAAGAGTTGCTCAACAAGGTGAAGGCACCAGTGCCGCAGCAGGCGCCATCCTCCACCAGTTCCAGCGTTGGCGACGTCCTGGGCACGCTGCTGTCCTCTTCGGGGTCTTTGGTCACCTCGGCCGTCTCGGCAGTCGGGTCACCTCAACATGCGCAGAGCCCTCTGGGGGCTAAGAAGACGCTCACCGAGGACCCAATCGTGCGTCACTTTGCAGACGACGATGTGGCAACCGAATCCGACGCCGAGGGTGCCGGTGCCACACCACCACCTCCAGGCATTGGAGACTCGCCACCGCCCGGCACTGCGTGTGTGCCGATGTCGACAATCGGCACCGTGGCAGGTGTCTCACGGTCTCCGGGCACACCCACCAAGGACGAGTTGGTCGTCGAGGATGCCTCCCGGCCACAAGACCCACGAAGGCGGAAGACTGTAGCATCTGCATTGCAGTCAGCTTCTGCGTTGAGCCCGGCTCCCGCCGTGTCACCAGTCGTGACGGTGTCTTCGTCATCCGGCACGACGTCAGGCAGCCAGCTCGGTGCCAAGTCCGCTAGCGAACTGATGGAGATGGCACGCAAGCAGCTCGAGGAGATGGAGGTGCCGACCCCACCCAGTGTCGTTGCACAGCAGCCTCAACTGCAACAGCCCATCGCAGCACCAGCTGCCCCTCCTCAACCTCCTGTTTACGGTGCTCCACCGCCCGCAAGCATGTCACCGGCGGGAATGCCGCCCACTGGTATGCCACCAACTAGCATGCCCCCGCCACACCCGTCTGCTGGGATGGCACCGCCGGCAAACCTGGTGCCACCACCCGCTGGCATGTACGGCCCGCCGCCGCCCTTGGACCCCTCCGCTTACGGGGCACCCCCCGGCGTCATGCCACCGGGTGTGGTGCCACCGGGCTATCCGCCGCCTCCTCCCCCTCAGTGGAGCACTGCTGGCGACCCATACTGGAAGGGCCCTCCGCCTCCACCGCAGGCCGGCTGGAACGGTGGCGGGCGTGGCGGGGAGTACCGGCAGCGCGGGGGTCCCCCCGGTGGCTGGAGGGGCCGCAGGAACCAGTGGGAACACTAAACCCATTGTTGAGCGAGCAGCAACGCCTAGGACTCGAATGTCTGATGCCTCGGGCTCTGAAGGAAAGTGGTGCATGTTTGCAGGAAGGCCTCCCTACCTGCCTTGCCAATCACTGTGGCCACCATTGTGCCCCGTACTGCAGCACTCGTCACACTGGGAGCATGCAACCCTCTGGAAGGCAGAACTCGCACACATTGTACAGCTTCTCTTAGCACCCACTAGACCTTGCAGCTTCGCCTTTGGCCGTGCAAGATCAGCATTTTTCATCAGAGACGCCTCGGTGACATTGTCAGTGTAGCATCTAAGACACTGAATGTGTGATGATGACATTTTGCCCATCGCAGCAAAACACTCGTTTAGTGCTGTCATATACATCCTCTCTCTCTCTCTTCAGCGAAAGACTGAATCACCAGAGTGTTGAAGAGCATTTTTTTTTTCTCTCCACATCTGGTTTGCAAGCTCGTTGGCTTTTTTCTTTTTTCAAATCCCCTGGAGGTATTCTTTGTGTAGATAAGCTCTGTGCCCGATTTGGTTGGTATGTTCTTATTTTATGGATGCTCACTGGGCTGCTGGGACAAACAATATTGGGCTCTGTGTGTTATGCAGTTTCCGAAACCAGAACACACATAAACAGGTGGCGTCACTTTTTCCATCCCCCCCCACGATGTATAGACACAGAAAGGACTCTGCAATGAGAATTGTACGTAAGCTCTTCAGACGTAATGGCCAGCAATAGGTGTGAGCACATGCTGGTACAAGTGCTGTAAGCGTCAAGGATGACAAGGGAGAAAAGTGCAACATCTTTTTACACAGCTTCATGTTTTAGGAGACAGCTCGAGCCATCATTATCACCTCGCCTACCGTGCTCGTCTGTGCACCACCGACACCTGCGCCTTGTAAATAACCCTCTTCTTTCGACCCACCTTCCCTTACAACCCCATTATTTTTAATGTAGCAATCACATTGTCACCTCCAGTACCAGATTTTAAACTTCAGAACAAAATAAAAAAGAATAAGCATTGAAACGCATTGTAAAACGAAACGGCAAACTGCTTGCCGACTCTTCTTCAGTGGACTGTGTGTACAACTGCAGTCCATGTGAGAGGTAGCTTACAAACAGTGCGATGATGTCACACTCTAAACCCAAGTATGATTAGCTGCCTCCTCTTTCTCCTCCATGTTTGCAAACAAACATGCTTGATCACCTTTGCTCATTTTAAGCATGGGTAAGCTTTTGTTGCTGGTCGTTAAAAAATTAATCTTTTATGTGTTTTTTTTTTTTCTCACTATGGAAGCAAAGGAGGCATGGCAAGCTGACGGAAATAGCATCTTAAGGTTTAACACAATAAATTACTCTGGGTGACAGAGCAATTGAGGACACAGTAGTTGTGATTCACTATTCCCAAACTTATGACTAAGGCAAGTGTACAGTTGTGCTTCCCAATTTAATTGGACATCTGTAGCTTATAGGATCTATATTGGGTTTAACGTGGTTTTTAGTGCTTCGCGAGAGGTCCTGAAATGCGTTCTCAAAAAAACACGTTGTTCAAGAAGTTGAGGATTAACACAAGCAGCAAGAATAATGTCATTTGTGCAACGAGCTCTTCATTTTCTGTAATATAATTTAGGGAATTTTTAAAAGCAACAAAATTTACCACAGCAGGAGCACATGGGATAATAGCTGGTTGATGTCCTGGTAAGTTTGCATCTTTTTTGCCCAGCATGGTCCCATCATTTGCAGCAGACCCAACAGCAGCTTCATGCACCAGAGGCTGATGAAATGCGAGATGCCTTTTCTTAAACGAAGCTTTAGACTAGTCACCTGCACTGTAGTTGCTGTTATGGTTTACCTTCTGGCATTTGCATGACAGGGAAAAGGTAAGAAAAAGAAAGAGGCTTCCAAAACTAATAAAGTACAAAAGACAAAACACAGCTGCAACAAAATTCTCCAGAATGTGCCCAGTAAAGTTCCCATCTGCCCTGAAAACTCATTAGCTGGGTTGAAGGGCATTGCAAGGCAGAGATGTAACATTCATTGATGAATGCCAGATTGGTCACCATGCTTGCCTGTACAGAAGCAAATTAGTGCCAGCAGACTGACTCATCAAGACATTTCTGTACATGTGTAACAAGCACCCATTCTACGGCACTGCTTTTTGATAGACGCTGTGCAATGACTGGCAATTGTCTTTTTTTTTTTTCCTCCACGTGACACTGTGTGGGCTGACCAGCACTTGGAAGGTCTGTACCCTAGTGCATCATTGTGATCTGTTGGCTGCAATCTTTCTCCAAGTGGGGAGTTGTGCTTGTGTAGCAATGTGCTGCGCTTTCAAAATAAAGCAGGGCTCTGGCCAGGCAGCAGATGTTTTTTGTGTTGCCCATCGAGACGTATTTGCATAGGGGCACTTCTCAACAAGATTTTTCTCCGACTAGGGAAACGTGATTATGCTGCAGTGCCAGAAGATGTGCAAGAGGAGGCTCGGGACAAGCACTGAGAGTGTTCTTTTCGTCTTTTGGCAAAGATGTCAAAAATGTCTTTGTCGAAACATGCCAGAAAGAGAGACATCTTTCAAAAGATGTCATCAATTTTAGGCGCTGCAATACAATTTTGCTACCATACCAGCTCCAAGCTATTGATCCCAACATTATGGTACTTGGGTCAGGTTCCGGACAGTTGCATGGGAACTGTCTCATCTTTGTGCTTGCGGCTCGGGACGTTCTTAAATGGCACCGTTGTCATGAAATCTCTAAAACAGCTCGGAGAATTAAGCTCCTTTATTATAACCACTACACCTTTGCTTGCACTAGGCGTATTGTATACTAGGTTGTGAGTAGGGTTGCCACTGTACCACTTGAAAAGAACCGGCTCTTTGGGGGAGGGGGGTGGGTACTTATACAGGTGGCTGAATTTATGCTGAAAAAAGATGCCATGTTCAGTTTTTAACACACAATGTCATCTATTGTAACATTGTTTGCCTAGTCAAAAGTCAACAAAATATGCATGTACAAAAAAAAAAACGGAGCTAACCGCCTATTCTGTTGACATCTGGCGCTTTTTTGGCCTCAGATGCCCTTGCGCCAATAAAATTTAATGTAATAAATAATTCTGTTGGCATAAAACTAAATGCCGCCTACATATATGCCGTCCATTTGGGATGTAAAGCCCCAGCAATTATTATTAATATATGCCGTCCACGGCCATGAGCCAGCTCTCGTTCTCGGGTTGAGATCTGCAGTCTTTCGGAAGAGACATTGACGTAATTTTTGCTGCTTCCAAGGCCGATAATTTATGCTCATTATGCAAGCATGCAACCACTCATGTTCACTTGTCGCTCTAGTTAAATGATCAGTATAACTGGAGGGATTAATTACATTGCATTTTTATGGGCACAAAATAGAAATTTGTTGAAAATTGTGAGTTTTGGTGACTGACGAAAAATATTTACTATCTTGGAAGTAGCTGAATTTATGCTTACAAAATGCAAAACAATATAATATACATATTCGCGATACGATGGCCAAAAACTGGCCAATGATGGCCGATCTTCGGGGCGGACCGGCAATCAACCCACTGCTAGAGGTGTGCGCCGAGACGTCGGCGCGCCGCCGCCGACACTTATCGCTGCGCCGCCGCCGCCGAGGCCAACTGATCGGCGCGCCGCCGCCGCCGCCGTCGACGTATCCTCTCGGCGCGATCGGCGCGCCATTTAAGTACGATTAAATTTTTTTTTCAGCAAATCTAACTTTGTTTGGCACCTTCTGCCACCAGTAAAGGCTCGGTTCTTTAATTCTGCCCGCTAGGTGTACGAAACACACCTCAAATGATTCGCCTGCCGCTTCAAGTTAAATCACTGGACCACAAAAAGTTGCGGAAAGGTAGTGTTGCATTCAAGATCAACGGGAATGTCAAGTAAATTTAGTGACAGCGCCAACGGTGGTTTTTGGCGAGGAATGTCGACATATTCTGGCTGACGATCTGCTCCCTCAAACAAAATGTGTTACATGAGGCGGGATTTGAAGGGTAATATAAGGCGGCGGAGAGTAAAAATAAATATGTGAAAGCGAGTCGAGGAACAGCGGCAGTTCAAGGGGGAAGGGCGGGGTGTAGGAATGGAGGCGGGCGGGGTTAACCTATTGTACAAGCTTGACTTTGATTCGATGCGGATGGAAGGAATTAATCGCTTATATTGCTCAGCAGTCTAAATAAGCCATAGCTGTTTAGGGTATATATTTAGAAAAAAAATCAGTTAAGAAACTGGAATATATGGAGGATAAGCCTTTAATGAAGAAAGAAAGAGAAAAGGACAATAGACTAAATGCACAACATATTGTAACAGAACAGAAAGGATCCCCAAGGGTGGCAGGTTCAGCAAGGTCGACAGTTGGACGATATGGTGATCACCATATAGTTCGTGTGAAGTAACGCACAGAACAGGACAATGCGGACAAAACACTAAAGTGTGGGTACGGGTGTATAATGTCTTGTGTTTCCTCCGCTTTGTCCTGCATTCCGGGCGATGCTCCATGCCAGGATATCAAACTGAGTTATCTTCTGCCTTTCCTTCGTCCGTTTCCTATCTCGGACTAAATTCAACTATCTAGATCTAGGTGCCGTTTTGTCACAACTGTGTTTGAAACAGGACATCACTAACGTAGCTTGCTGGGCGAGTTGGTTCATAATATTCTTAAGAGGAAAAAAAAAAAAAAAACACGAAGACAGCGAAGGAGAGCAACACAAGCGCGCGCTGGACTTACAACTGAATGTTTATTGAAGAAAGTCCTCACACACATGAACCAGCAGCGCATGCGTAAATAGGCTATCTGATCCTGATCACGTTGCGCAAAATTTTACACAGCTAGGACAGTTGAGAAGGGACGAACACGAGCGCTCGTACGTCTTCATCGTCCCTTCTCTTGTACGTGTCAAATTCGGCGCTACGTGATCAGTTATGCAATACCAACATGCCCAACTTCATACATCTTGTAGGCTACCTGAGACGTGTCACAGTTGCACAACTAATTACAAAGCCAAGAAACGTGTCAAAGTGGTACAAACAGCCCATTTCCACGAAATACCAAAATATCAACGTCCCGTGCACCCGCTATATAGAAATGCGAATTGTTTATCTGTAAGGAAAACTGAGCGGTCACTCGATCACAAAACACGCGTTGCCATGTTTTTTTGTTTTTTTGTTTTTCGAAGGCTTCACAAATGTCACGTTCAATCTCATTATTCCTTTGCCAATGACACTCACTGATTTGAAATCAGGGGCGCAGCCACAGCCTTTGCAGTGTAGAGGTAGTTTCCACCAGGGCCTGTGGGGAGTAGATTTCGGCGTCCACGCGATCTGTCATTCAGGCATCTCCTTCGGCCCGTCTGACCGATGTAGACGCGGCCACATGACAAGGGAATTCGGTACTCTACTGAAATTTAACCTCTGCAGTCTGCACTGCAAAGGCTGTGGCTGCGCCCCTGATTTCAAATCAGTACGTGATTGTCATTGGCAAAGGAAGAAATAAGATTGAACGTGAAATTTGTGAAGCCAAGTATAAACATTTAGTTGTAAGTCCAGCACTTATTGTCCTGTCTGGTTGTTATCCTTTTGTTGTCTTGTGCTGGTTCCCTCTTAAGGACATCACTAAATATCATCAAGATTATCGTCAATCGGCCGCATTACAACCCCCGCCCCCCCTCTTCTCCCGCTATTTTCCCATCATGCACAGGCACGTGCGGAAGGTCTTCACCATCGCGCGAACTGAACGAAAGAAGTGTTACACCTTTCGCGCCCACAAATTCTACAGACATAGCCTTCTTTCACCACGTAGAATTCAGATTTCAGGAAGATAATTTCGAATAGGTTAAGAGCCACACTTCACTACGCGTAGCCATCGCGGCACGTACCCTGCTCTGATGCTGACCCAACAGACGCGTGTTCGATCCTACCCGCGGTGCTCGCATTTTGACGGACGCTAAATGCAAGAGGCCCGTGTATGCATGCGATGCCAACAGTGCACGTCAAAGAACCCCAGGTGGTCGAAACTTCCGGAGCACTGTGGCTTGCCTCGATCATGTACAGTACGGTCCACTCTTAGAGGGAACACGCGAGCGCGCGGCCGGCGGTCCGCGGTCCGCGGTGCGCTAACTGCTGGCGAGATTTGGAAACGCGGAGCATGCGCGTAGAACCACAAGGACGGTTCGTGTCCCGCGTCGTCTGCTACTTCTTCGCCCCAGCGCTCGGCGCGCGCTGGCGAAATTCTATATTTCTACGGCTGGAAGGACAAGCATGCTATTATCTATGCATCGCGGGCATAAATTTCTTGTCTGTTATAAAAAGCGGCCGGCTGGTGCGAGCAGCATGTTGAAAGCTTACGACTAACTTATCGGTGAGCACTTACAAGAATAGACTGTTGGGCTAGTTGGTGATTCATTGTGAGGGAAACTGCGCACAAAAAAAAAAAAACAACGCCGGCAAAGGGAGAACAGAACAGCACAAGCGCATGCGCTTGTGCTGTTCTGTTTCTCTTTGTTGACGTTGTTTTTTTTTTTTCTTTTGCGCAGTTTCCCTCCTAATGAGCACTTATATTAGGTTACGCAAGTGACAGGCTTCATTGTCATTTTCACACAATTCCACAGCTGGGGGTCCCAAATTCGAAATTCCGCCGCTGGGGCCGCGATTCGCATCACATCAAAACTGGCGAGAAACCAGAGCAACAAAACAAACCACACCTTTTTTTCTGCCTGCTGATTAGCCGGCGACGCGCAGGTATAGTGGCGGCTACATGAATCGCACCGCTGAAAAACGGAAGCGCTGTCCAGCGCTCGCCAAGGACAGGGCCGGAAAGTAGCAGACGAACAGCGACAAACGCCGCCCTTACGCCTTTGTGCGCGTGCTCCTTGTTTACAAATCTCGCCGCCAGTTTGCGCCACGCGGGCCGCCGGCCACGCGATCGCGTGTTCCCACTAACAGTGGACCGCACTGTACATATCGTGGTCTCGGTACGTGAAACGCCAGAAACTACTGCTACACACTGTACGTGACTTGAGATAAATCCATATTGAACAGCGCAAAAAACGAGACACAAAGAAGAGACTGCACAACACGAGAGCTGACTGCAACTAAATGCTTTATTCAAGCACAAAGAAAAGAAAAAGAAAAGAAGGAAACAGAAATGCGCGCGCACCCTAAGCACATGACAAGAGATTGCAGGCATACAGCAAATTTAAGTATTGTCCAAGTAAGCCATCTCACAATCGAGCAACGCAATCGATGGAGTGCTGACACGTGTCACCCAAAAGCTTCAGCTATCTCTCTGATTCGCGCCTCATTGTGTCCAAAAACTTTTCTGCCCTAACCAAATCTTGTGTCCACAAAATGTCCTCTAGCCTCTTATCTCAAGTTCAGCGTCTGAAACACGCGGCCTTCCCTCTTGACGCCATTGTTTCTGCGTCATTAAAAATTATGAACAAAGTTAGAAATAGAAAGGGTCCAGCAAAACCGCTAGATGACAAACGGGGAAAGGGTAACGAACTGGCGGTGATCCCGTATATTCATGGCCTTTCTCACCGTATTAAAAAGATTGCACACAAGTTTAATATTGACGTCCACTTTTCCGCTAAGAATCAGCTGAATACCCTGTGTGCCAGAATTGATAAATTGTCCTCAGCTGCGAGTGGGCACAGTATCAAGAATCAAGAAAATTTATTTCCAACATAAAGTTGGGGGTCACCCAGGCGAAAAGCGGCGAAATGCAGCTTGAAGGTGCTTGGGGGCCCATACACAAGGCAGCGTACACATACATTTCTAGGCAACATAAGGTACTTAATGAAGAAAGGATATTTAAAGTAGTAAAAAAAAAAACTAAGGACATAGAATACTGGTAAACGTAAGACATACATATATACACTGTATACACGTGCATACATAAACGGAAAGGTAAGTATACTAAAAATGACGTCGGATCATGATACGTACATTTAAAACGTGCTTGCTGTAAGCAGATTTATATCGAAACAATTTTTCCGCACAATTGTGTTTAAAAAAATATTACATTGTACGGTGAAAGAAGTGTGTGGTGGTAAGAACAGATACCACTGCTCAGTACAGTTCAGACATAAAATAATCACGCAACTTTTTTTTACAAACATTGTTAAAATCGATACCCTGCTTCTCATATTTGTTTAAAAGACGGTACACTGAAAGCCAGTGATTGTTTGCCATAAGTTGTGCGCCATCGCGGTATGTTATGAAAGCTTCGATTACAATTAGAACAAGAAGTTTATTTACAGAATTTACAACTGCCTTGAGACGTGATTCTTGGTTCGTGGCTCAAAAGTATCTGCCTCGTCTGCGAAGTTCCCCCGCACCGGCCACTCTCTCACCCTCGTGGTATGGTGGCTTACTCGTGGTATTTCTTCTGTTTTGCTTCCATTTTCACTTGTTGAACGCCACGTGCGCAGTCCAGATGCCTTTCCAGGAAAGCCCCCCAACCCCATCGCGCTGTTTCTGCCGTGCCTGAGAGGGCGGTGTGGTGTACATTTACGTTGACAGGAGGGGGAGGACTGCGTGCCTGCGTGGGGGGCTGTGAGAGACGACCTGCGTCCCAATGCTGAGATGTTTCGTCTTTGGGGACCCGGGGTGAGGCTACTGGTGATTGGGGTCCCCGCGTGAGGCTAGGGGAAATCCTTAACACGGTACTAACCATTTCTCGTGGCCTCTGGTTCTTGGATCGCTTATCTGTTTTTTTTTTAACCCGCAGTTATTACTTAGAAAGTTCATAGTACTTTTGTTTGAAAAGAAAAACGAATGCAATATGCGGTACTGATACATGAGAGTGGCATTTATTACTTGATAACGGAGAAAAAAATCTTTAGTGGGATGAGCGTAGGAAACGTTAGCGATGCATCGTAATGCTTTCTTCTGTAACAAGAGGATTCTACGCAGATTTGTTTGCGTAGTTGTTCCCCACACAAGTGTACAAAAGTTTACACGAGCGCTAAACAGAGCGTTATATATTTGCGTTTTGATCTTGCTAGGAAAGAAATGGCGGCACCGCGATAGCGCTCCCGTAGCTGAAGACAGTGATTTAGAAAGATAGTCAAAGTGAGCCGTCCACGTCATATCAGCAGAAAGGACGACGCCAAGCGATTTATGCTTTTCCACAAGCTCGATTACACTCCCACCAAGACACAAGTTGACGAGCATGTTTGTTTTTGGCCCTAAATAAGATGGCTTTAGTTTTGCCAGCGTTGATTTTAAGCAAGTTAGTATTCGACCACTCCCAAAGAAAGGGCTTTTTGAGACTTAGTAAAAACTTCATTAATATCATGGCCGGTTACGAACAGACTTGTGTCATCCGCGTATGTTACAATGGAAGAGTCATTATTTAGTTCAGTCACATCGTTTACGTACACATTAAAAAGAAGTCTGTTATAAAATAGTAATGACGTCACATATGGCGCGTGTCATTGGTGGAAGGCAATCGTTCGATTTAGTGTGGCGACGAACGCTAGGGGAGCGTTGTAATAAAACCCGCTCGCTCTTGCGCGCTTTCTCTTCCCAGTCAAAAAAATTCAAGTGGTCCAATTGGAAAAATACCAATTGCCACCAACTGGTTTTCGACCAATTGGAATTTCGCCACCCATTGGAACGTACCAATTACATCCAATTGGTAAACCAGTTCATATCCAATTGGTAAACCATTTGGGTAGAGCTAGTGGTTATTGGTTGACCAGTTGATATAGACTGGGGTCCAATTGGTCAACCACTTGAACATGCATGGTCATCCAATTCAAGCTAACTGGTGCCCAAATGGGTAGCCAGTTAAAGTGAACTGGTGATCAACTGGTAATCCAGTTAATCGTAAATGGTCACCCATTTGAAACTAGGTGGTGTTTAATTGGTTAACCAATTGAATAGATGTGGTCATCCAATTGAAGCTAACTGGTGCCCAAATGGGTAACCAGTTAAAGTGAACTGGTGTTCAACTGGTAATCCAGTTAATCGTATATGGTCACCCAATTGAAACTAGGTGGTGTTTAATTGGTTAACCAATTGAATAGAAGTGGTCATCCAATTGAAGCTAGCTGGTGCACAAATGGGTAACCAGTTGAAGAGAACTGGTGTGTAACTGGTCAGCCAGTTGAAGGTAGGTGGTGTCAACTGGTTAACCTATTGAATAGATGTGGTAATCCAATTGAAGCCAATTGAAGCTAACTGGTGCCCTAATGGGTAACCAGTCAAAGTGAACTGGTGTTCAACAGGCAATCCAGATAATAGTAAATGGTCACCCAATTGAAACTAGGTGGTGTTCAACACGAATAGCCTTTATTATGCAACAGTTGTTCGGTGAAAACATCTCGTACAGAGGGGGCTTCATAGTACAGCTCTACAATTCCTGCTACCAAGGGTATTCATTGTCAAACTGTTGCCCGCTCTGCTTCAGCTTCAGGAGACGAGGTCGCGGATATATTCTCGTTGCTTAGGGTTCTTTCGTTGTTCCGCGTTGCGTCAGCAATCAGACATGCTGCGTGAAAGAAAAATATGACAAGACTGAGGAAAATGAGCTACATGGCTGTAGTACAGAGGTTAACATGCTTTTATAAAATGCTGTAACAGCACACTCCAGCACGAGCAGTTTGAGATAGCCCACACTCGAGCATTCACCCTAAGCAGTCATGCATGCAAACGTCGTCAGTGCAGTGTAAAGCGCGCCGTTCGAGTGTTTTAGACAAGTGTGTTCACCTCTGCACGAAGGATGAAAATGTTCAATAAGGTGGTATGCTGGGCCAGTTGGTGCAACATATTGTAGATTGTATGAGCGGGAAACAGCACGAATAGAAGGAAAGAACTTGACAGGACAGACGCTCAACTTCCAACTGCAGTTTATTGGAAATTTTTCTCACAAGTGCAGCCACCTTACCACAAGAAAAACAAGGCCAACAGGTAAGTTGCTTATCTGAACTGCCGCCCTTTAGCTATTTAGAAAGCCTATTTCTTTATCATTCAGCGCTACGGAGGGAACACTGATGGACGTGGTTCAGTTTGCTTTAATCTGTACATCTTCCGTGATCTCTGTGGTCAGTCCGTGTTTTGATTTGCTAAGAACATTAGTGCTCGTGAACTGCGGATTGCACCCACAATCTCTCTCACGAGACAGGTGCGTGCCACCTGCGAGAACCTTCCATGACGATGCATGTTCTCTGAGTCTGTCATTTAGACATCGGCCCGTCTGGCTGATGTACACTTTTCCGCAGCTCAATGAAACTCTGTACACGACCTCATCGGTACAGGGAACAAAGTGCATGGCACGTGTTTTTGTGCAGCCTTTCTGGTTCACATTTCCCTTCCCATGATCTTTTAACCACGGAGCACAGCTTGGCCAGTTTGCAAGGGGCTGTGAGCCCGACGTCAACCCCGTGCTTGCGACCAATCTTCTTCAAATTGTGCGACACAGAATGCACATAACCACAATCTTTTCTGTTTTCCTTTTATCCTGGGTGTCGGTAGCATTTGTCCTCTTTAACTCCTTTAACAACGTGCCACCCACTGCAACTCGCAGACTGTCAGGGTAACCCGAGCTGAGCAGGCGACTCGCTTGAGGAAACTGTGCTTTATGTAATGGGGACAAGGCTTCTTCAACGACGAACTAAGGCAGGAAATAGCAATTGCTCTTTTTTTTTTTTACAAGCTTACTGTGAGATGAATCATAAGGTATACAGACCCTTCTTAGACTGTAGCGAAAATTCCCAGCAAACATGGTCAACTCAATTAAAAACCTCGGTAACATCTAAAAACTGCAAATCATCATTGGCTGGTTGTTCATGAGTGAATGATGATGAACTTTAATCGAGTTGACCATGTTTGCTAGGAGTTTTCGCCACGGTCTAAGGAGGGTCTGTTACCTTATGATTCATCTCACAGTAAGCTCGTAAAAAAATTAGCAATTGCTATTTCCTGCCTTAGTTAATTGCTGAAGAAATCTTGTCTGCATAACATAGAGCATAGCTTCCGCAAGCAAGTCACCTGCTCAGCTCGGGCTACCCTGACAGTGTGCTAGGTGCAGTGGGTGGCATGTTGTTAAAGTTAAAGAGGACAAATGCTAACAACACCCAGGATAAAATGAAAACAGAAAAGATTGTGGTCATGTTGTATGTGCATTCTGTGTCGCACAATTTGAAGAAGATTGGTCGCAAGCACGGGGTTGACGTCGTGCTCTCAGCCCTCTGCAAACTGGCCAAGCTGTGCTCCATGGTTAAAAATCATGGGAAGGGAAATGTGAACCAGAAAGGCTGCACAAAAACACGTGCCATGCACTTTGTTCCCTGTACCGATGAGGTCGTGTACAGAGTTTCGTTGGGCTCCCGAAAAGTGTTCATCGCCAAGACGGGCCGATGTCTAAATGACAGACTCAGAGAACATGCATCGTCATGGAATGTTCTCGCAGGTGGCACGCACCTCTCTCTGCACTGCAGAGATTGCGGGTGCAATCGGCAGTTTACGAGCACTAATGTTCTTAGCAAATCAAAACACAGACTGACCACCGAGATGACGGAAGCTGTACAGATTAAAGCAAACTCAACCCCGTGCATCAGTGTTCCCTCGGTAGCGCTGAATGATAGAAATAGGCTTTCTAAATAATTAAAGGGCGGCAGTTCGGATAAGTAACCTTCCTGTGGGCCTTGTCTCTCTTGTGATAAGGTGGCTGCACATGCGCGATTCCGTGCTCTTGTGAGAAGAATATCCAATAAACTGCAGTAGTAAGTTGAGCGTCTGTCCTGTCAAGTTCTTTCCTTCTATTCCTGCTGTTTTCCGCTCATACAATATACAAGATGAAAATGTTAGCGATGTAATTAACAAGACTTACCGCGTACGGTAGCTCCCACACGTTATGCTTGCTGCGCCCGTGCACCGTGTCCACTGCAGTTGGCTGCAGTCGCGAGCCAACACTAGTTAGGGTAAAGGACGAAATGTGCGAAAGCTGCTAATAATGCAACAATTGCAGAAGTTCAAAAGTAAAATACTTACCTCGAATGTGGCTGAATCCACGGACCGTGCCAACATGAATATTTCAAAGACGCCGGATATAAAATACGCCGGTGACCTGTGACATGATGCGTCTGATGCGTCCACAAGAAAACGCGGCGAGCGCGGTCCGATCGCGATGACTATGCTGATGGCACTTGCCGCAACGCACGCATTTCTGGGAAAATTAAATTTTAAGATTATCGCTTTTGTCAACAAACAGTACAAAATTTTGTAAGCAAGAATTCTTTTTTTATTTTAGAGCTTATTTTCACCTTATCTTACCTCTTCAAGTGCAACTTTTTTGGAAGGTTTGTTAGTACGAAACCAACGCTTGTCAGCCGTTTTCTGTCCGTGTTCTCGTGTCAGCGAAGTGCGGCGGCTGTGCGGCTGTTCGCAAACTTCGCATCGTTGTAAAGTGGGTAGGCTTGCAGGTGGTATTCAATTGGTTGACCAATTGAGTAGATGTGATCATCCAGTTGAAGCTAACGGGTTCCCAAATGGTCATCCAATATATATATATATATATATATATATATATATATATATATATATATATATATATATATATATATATATATATATATATATATATATATAAAAGCCTGACCTACCTTTTTTTTAGGGTTGCCATGTTAGTTACAAACATATTGCAACTAAATATTTCAAACAATGGGTCTGCTACGATTGTATAGTGCTTTTCCAATTCGAATGTAAACATTCCAATTGGGAGGCCAATTGGAACGCACTGTTCCAATGGTTTTCCAATTGGAATTTGTGACACCAATTGGACTAAGAAGCATTCCACTTGGGAGACCAATTGGCAAACGGTGGACCAATTGGAATGACCACTTGGAACTGTGAGGTCCAATTGGTCCTCCCTGTTGAAGTGCAGCATTCCAGTTGGTTTCCAATTCATTCCATTTGGCACCAATTGCTGGGAACAGGTATGACCAGTTGGACCCATTGACTTTTTTTGACTGGGTTTCGCTCGGGAGCGGACGCTTTCCCTGCATATTCACCGATCACAAAGTGGTGATAATGAAGGGAGCACGTAAACACCGCATGCAGTTCGTCCCTTGCAAAAGCAACGTGCGTATCAATCAATCAATCAATCAATCAATCAATCAATCAATCAATCAATCAATCATTCAATCAATCAATCAATCAATCAGTTTTATTGTGTAACATACATATAATGACTGGTTATTATTATACAGGTAGGACCCCAGAGCCCAGTGAAAGGCAGTTGCAGTTGTAGTTGTGTACTCAATTCCGATGTCGTGCGGTAAAGTGTACGTGGGGCAAACGGGGCGCTGCCTCAACATTCGCCTGCGCAAGCATCTCCCCATTAGGGCAAAGGTTTGTCGCAGCGCCCCCCCCCCCCCCGCCACTCTGCTAAGTCAATGTATGGGGCAGATTTTGCGCCCCCCCCCCCTCTTGGGTGACTAGAAGGGTCAATGTACCGGGCAGATTTTGCGCCCCCCCCCCCCTCTTAGGTGATTAGGGGGGGCGGCCGCCCCTGTGCGCACGCCTATGATCATACTCTCTCAAGTGTGCGCCGTATTCGCATTTGGCCGCCCACTGTGCCGCTTGTGGCTGCTCACCGGAGTTCTGCCGCACGACTACTGTTTTTGGACACAATGAGGCGCGAATCAGAGAGATAGCTGAAGCTTTTGCTATCAGCAAAAATGGTGACACGTGTGTCAGCACTCCATCGATTGCGTTGCTCGATTGTGAGATGGCTTACTTGGACAATACTTAAATTTGCTGTATGTCTGCAATCTCTTGTCATGTGCTTAGGGTGCGCGCGCATTTCTGTTTCCTTGTTTTCTTTTTCTTTTCTTTGTGCTTGAATAAAGCATTTAGTTGTCAGTCAGCGCTCGTGTTGTGCAGTCTCTTCATTGTGTCTCGTTTTTTGCGCTGTTCAATATGAACCCCAACCAACTAGCCCAACTCTCGCTTTTGCTGAGATAAGTCCCCTTCTTTTTTTTTATTTTCAATATCTACGCTGAAAAACAAAACATTTACGAAACGTTTTCCAGTTCTCTGACTTTCAATACATCTCTCTGTGCGGTTTTCTCAGCCCTTAGTGTTAAAAGTCCTGAATTTCAGCCAGTTTGGCAAAGAGGGTGCAGTGAAATATAGGTTTTAGGACTTGTAGTTTCGGTTTCCACGCCGCCGGCGCCGCCGCCGCCGACGAAAAGTGGCCGTGCGCTGCCGCCGATGATGTACCCGGCGTGCGCCGACGACGCCGCCGCCGCCGACTCGGAATAGAGTGCCTCGATGCGCGCGCCCCCGCTTAGAGTGGTGTCAGCTTTTGAAAGGGCAGATGCCGCCTCCTCGGCCTTGGCGGCAGCGTGGCCGCCATTTTGAATCCCCCGCCCGGTTACTTGTGCGTGGCGCGCGTGCTGTCTTTAGGTCGGTGGTCGTTTCCTACCAGTTTTATGCGCTCGCTACCGTCACCATAGCCGGGTGTCACCATTCCAGAAACGCTGGGAGCTGTATCGTTTTAGAAGATACTAGGTTTCTTTGGACAGTAAAAATCAAACGTGACAAGCGGCATCCGAAGAACACATTATGCACTTGCAGCGTACGTTTCCGGCCGGTATTTCGAATGCACATGCAAGAATAATGCTGCCGGTGTTAACCTTGCGTAATAAATGGACACACTGATATCAGCTACATGCTCAAAATGCTTTGGTTCACGTGTGCATGAATCCTGCATTTTACTTCGCAAACATTCTTTACTGCACTTGGTTGGTCCTGTATCTGCCTTTGATTTTTGCTTTCGCTATTTTTGTGATTTGAAATGTATCATGGAATATATTATGCGTGTTTGTCTGCAGATCAGATCCTTCTTTTTTCCTAATAATAATTATTTGTGAGAATTTACGTCCCAAGAACCCCGATATGATCATGACGGGCACCGTATATAGTGGAAGGCTCCCGAAATTTTGACCATCTGTTGTTCTTTAACGTACACATAAATCTAAGTACGCGGGCCTCTGTCATTTCACCTCCATCGAAATGGGGCCGCTGCGGCAGGGATTCCATCCCGCAACCTTCGGGTCACCATTCAAGCACCATAACTAAAACCACGGTGGGTTCTTGTTTTTAGGGGCGAAGCTCCTTAAAGCGGCACCCGTTCGTCCCTCGTAGTCGTAGTGCGTAACCAGTCGTAACGCTAGTACCAGATCTTGACCTCCAAGGTGGTGCCGGTGGGAGAGTTTTCCTGTGCGTTGTTGAACAATAAAAAATTCGCAGCGTGCGCGTTAACTAAAAGCCGCATTCTTCTGTCTCTCATTCCCCATTAGCAGCCATTGGCATGTTCCAGTAGGAAACGTTAGTAGAAGTAGAAGTGTAAGTGTTAGCTAAAAGACGACTTCTTCTGTCTCTCATTCCCATTAGCAGCCATTGTTTACCTCCAAGGTAGTGCCTGGTGAGATTTCTCCTGTGCGTGATTAAACAATAAAAATTTTGTTCAAAACGCCGTTGATTGATGAAATAAACCAACGAAAGACGCCAGATGTTTTCTAAAAGCAAAACGAAAGAACGCCAGATGTTTCTAAAGCAAAACGAAAAGACGCCAGCTGCTTAACGAAAGACGCCAGATGTTTTCTAAAGCAATGGTTTTCTAAACAATGAAAATTCACAGCGTACATGTAAAATTAAAGTGAGCTGCAAGTCGTCAGAACTCTCATCGAACCTTTAGTATAAACGCGCCCGATCTCACGTCGGTGATGATGTACTGGGCAGAATTCACGGAAGATTTACGGTTTACCGATGAACCTCCGCAGCTTCGCCCACTCATCATCATTCACTCCGTGGATATGCTGTGAATTTTTTTATATTTCTTTCCGTGTTTCAAGTACGCCTTCTGTGCTGGTCTGATGCCCATGTATGTATGTGTGCAGTTAAATGTTTTTTATCCTTCCCTGTTTCTGTGTTTCAAGGTTACATTTTCGTCCTGTCTTAAAAAATTACGCAGTTCCTGTTTTTTTAATCATTCACGATCTCTGTGAATTGACTAGTGGCAGTTGTGTTTTATTATGTAATCTACGTTTTATTTGTGTAATTGCTTCTGTCAGCGCAGCGTTAATGCGCACAAATAAATGGCTTATACACTGGATAATAACGCACGCACGCACGCACCCACGCACGCACGCACGCACACACGCGCGCACACACACACACACACACACACACACACACACACACACACACACACACACACACACACACACACACACACACACACACACACACACTGAGTATCTTATTTCTTTGAGCAAGCATAATTTATTTATTAATAATGTAAGCCTTGAAGGCGCATACAGGAATGCGCATACAAACAGTTCTCGCGAAGCGTCTATGCAAAGAAGACGCATGAAAACAACAAGAAGACGGGGAAGCATTGTTTACAGTAGACACGTTATGTCAGTAAAAAATACAAGAAACGAAGTCAAGTTGTACAATGAGTACGTCGTGGAAAACCAGTTAATGAAATAAAAGCTCACAGGCTCCCTTATGCGTTCGCTTAAGACGGCTCGAAAGCGAAAGCCATCTTCTTCCGAGTCCGTTTTTTGCGCGCACACATTGCCTCCAAGATCGGAGGCACCTCACCTGGTTTTGCACTGCCTTCGTGATCTGCCTACTTTTGACCAAGCTACGATGTCATGCGATAACGGCATCATACGACGTCACGCCAAATTTGTGAAGCCATGATGACGTCATATGGTGGCGTCATCACGTGACGATGATTTTTTGCATCCCTCGATCGTCCCCAACGTCGTGGTACGGTGACGCCGTAGACGCGGAACGCCGATGGTCAAATTTCGCGTTTGATGAGGCATTTAAGGCTTTCGCCTTAAAAAAGACGTCTGCCACGGTGGTATAGTGGTGACGGAGCTCGGCTGCTGACCCGAATGTCACGTGTTCGATCCCGTGATAGAGGACCGTGTACCGTGCGATAGAGGCCCGTGTACCGTGCGATGTCAGTGCAGGTACCAGATGGTCAAAATTCATGGAGCCCTCGACTACGGCGCGCCTCATAATCATATCATGGTTCTGGCAAGTAGAACCCTAGATATTATTAAAAGAGACAAATAAACGACACCGTGCATCTGCCGCACAAAGTGTAAAACAGTATTGAAAACACTCAATGATATGTGCATCGAATTGGGCATGCGAGTAAACCTGCAGATACAGAAAGAGAAACTGCAGATACAAAAAGAAGGGAAAACGCACTGATACTGCGCGCATGCAAAGTTTTACGGCATACTACTTAACAACGTATTCATCGTTTCGATAAGGACTCAAGGTGCAACTCGAGTGCCGATACAGTTGCGGCTACAGATTGTGAGCAAGAAATATCAGCAATAATAATGATAAAGAAGCTTTCGTTTCATTTTAGCAGGATATTCGCACCATACTGCCCCTCGGCCCTTTATTCTGTGTACAATATGTATGATGCCTTTTATAATGAACGAGTAAATTGTTTGCAAACTTAGCAAAATGAGCCACCTTAATACATATGCTGCTGCTGCTGACATGTATACAAATACTTTAAACGATTGTTTGTGTATTTGGAATGCAGAGCTTACGAGAAAATTAAGTAAGGCTTTAGACTTTATCGTTTCCGGCGTAAGGAAGAGGATTGGTTTTCAACATAACAGTCTACGTCTACCTCTAGCACATAACACATGCACAGGCCGTCAGCTTACATGAATTACATGCTTCCTTAATAAACATTTAGGCAACAACAGCAATAAAAGCTGCCCAAGCTTCAAAAAAGAAAAGAAAAAGAGAAAGCTCACTAGCACGCACTTATTTCCGGACGTATCCGCGCACCGCAAGCGCTTTGTGTAGCGCGTTCCGCATGCTGCCTAGCTGCGGCGGGATTCGCAATGGCGGCCGTCGTAGCAGACGACGCGCCTGTCCTCACCCTCAGCGGAGCGCGCGGGCATCAAGGCACCCTAGACTCGGAACGACCCCCACGCCGCCGCCGGTCGAAACCGCCACGGCGCACACCTCTACCCACTGCTAGAGTGACCTAGAATAGGGGGAGTGTCCAAAGCGCCGGCTCCCGCGTGGGCCTTTTGCCGTGAACTCCCGCGCCGCGCCGCTGTAGTTTTTTGCGCCGCGTTTCCACACTGGGCATTTGAAGTCTACTTAACCTTTATAATGCGGTGCGGAATGGAGCTTATCCATCTTTAAGCGTTGTGTTAGTGCTGGGGCAACAACAGAATGCAAAAAATCATTTGTCAAGCGGCATCAGCGTGGCCTAGTTCCGGTCACAGAGTTCGAGAACGTTGGTGCGTGCGTAAAAAAGCGCAAAACTACAGTACACTGTACGCAAAACGGACACGCACAAGCAAAGAACGAAAACAAACTTATTCGCACGAGTAATCGGGCAATAGCATCACGCATACAAGAATTAAGAGTAATAAAAAAAGTAAATTGCACGCGCAGTCAGCTGAAATACTTGCGCGCTTTTTACTCACGGTCGCCACTGGTTTGCTAGCCATATGCACACAGCTTTATTCGACAATTCATTGGCCTCCACTAGCTCTTTATTATGGACGGAGCACACCGGGAAGACGCAAGGGAAAAAAAAAAGAAAAAAAAAAGGAGTAGAGACGGACGGCCATACGACCGCAATGCTGTTGGCTTATTTTTGCTTCTGAGGTAGCGTACAAGGCCCACCGTGCGCAAACATTTGAAAGAAAAGCAATGCCAGGTAAACTAACCTTATTCCACAAGTTTCTGCATAAAAGGCGCAGTATAGAAAATGCTTTACAAATATCCAGATATCATGAAACAAAGTTACAAATGTCCCCATTCTTGATGTAGAAGCTGCCTGAACGAAAATACAGTAAGAAATTGACAAATAGAAGTGTAATATCTCAATCACTTCAGAATCAGAAAATTGTTCAAATGCAGCGATCCCTTATGTACCTAGCCTGAAAAAATGCTACATGCGATAATATATATATATATATATATATATATATATATATTGCATGTTGCATTGGATCGCTGAACGTCAGTATGAAACATTCGTGCGAGATGCGTGCATTCTTCAAGCCTTCACCATACGATATGAAAAGTTTCAAACAACTGATTCTCAACTTCAGATGTTTTCACGGTTCTCGGAGGTTAGCGTTCGCCCGGGGCCGGTTCAGAGACATTACAAAGAGATGTGGACGAGTAGTTACATAAAATACAATTCTTTCCGCGGCAGTTGAGTGCGCGCCAACAGGGCACCCGACCGCAATTTCCCGCTTTTTCCTGATGACCTCAATATAGCGTCCACCACAATTTTGTGTTTGGTCATCTCTTGAATAAATATAAAGAGATATGACTAGACGGGTAAAGCAAGCCTGTTTTTTTTCCGCAGACGCGCGCAATCAGCTGCTCTGAACTGAGAATCACGTTCGTTTTCGGGCGATCGCTCGTAACATGAAGTGAGGCATACACGATGTTGCACTGTTATCATTTCATTTACTTTGATTTGTCTTGTTTTTTTTTTAAGGTAGAGCCTTAGATGCCTCATCAAACACGAAAATTTACCGTCGGCGTCCCGCGTAGCCAACACGAGTGATGCACAAAATCATCACGCGATGACGTCGACAGAACTTGTGACGTCACTATGCCGTCATTTAACGTGACGTCATCTGATGACGCCATCACATGACATGGTCGCTTTGCATTGCCTCCGTGATCGGGGGCCGATCACGGAGGCAATGTAAAAGCAGGTGAGGTGCAGAAAACTTGCAATGCCTCCGATCCTGTCGGCAGTCCAAAACCACGTTATGTGCAGAAAGCTTTCGGAGAGGGGCGAGGGAGGATCGATGCATCGACTGACGAAAAAGATGGCTTTCGTTTTCGAGTCACCTCAGGCGAATGCGTAAGAGACCATGTTTTTTTTTTTCATGTAATTTTTTCGCATACATTTTACCATACCATACAGTTTTCAAAATGTATGGGTAAGTCTAACATGTTTACATCGATATTGGTGACCACCACGTTTTTTATAACCTGACGGAAACAAATCGTCAGACCACACATCGTCAGAATTATTTCTGGCTACAGAAAGCGGGTTTGCGCGCCGCACACATTATTGCTAGTCGTTACGCAAATGAAAAGCATGTCAAGTTAGTGATGCCATGACTTATCGGTCGTTCAATCTAAAAAGACAGGGCGTGCAAACACGGACACAAGAAAGAAGTCAGGACACCACAAACGCCGACTAACAACTGAAGAGATGCACAACGGCTGAAAAGAAAGAAGGCACGAAAACTTATCTGCGCATGCCCGTGTAACAGGCGAACCTATCAATCCGGCACGCGTGGCGGTCTACGTGGAAGATAACTGTTAAGGCATATGATTTCATCTTTATTCAAGTTAATCGACGGTTGGCTCACTTACCAACTAGCTCAGCTCTCTGTTATTCTATCGGTCGTGTTGGGCATACGTACATTCGTGCCCCTCCGTGCCAATTTTCGTGTATACCACGTGAACGAGACGCGAGTAATTTTTTACTTTTGGTAGCGCGGCCACGCCGACTGACACACTCGGCTTCGCATGAAATGCCTTGAAACAGCAGAGCACCGGAGGAAGCCTTGTAAAACAAATCGATTGCGCGAAATAAAAGATAGGACATGAAGGGTGCAAACGCGTTAGCGTCTCCTGGTTATCTCCAGTTTATTCTCTCCTGCAGCAAGTTTACGTTCGTCATTCCACACGAAAGTAACTTAAACGCCTTTTCTCACGATGAAGTGCGCGCAGGATGCGTTCCTCAAACAGCCGCGGAAGTGTGGACCAATGCGATGACAAACCAGCTGAAAGGATATATACAATATCCCCGTTTCACAACACACAAACTAACAAACGCGTTCTCTGTGTGATGAGTCGCTGCAGTATTATGTTGCAGTGACGCAGTATTAAATATTGCCCAAATTTCCGCAATTTTAGCTAATAGCGGCCAAAATATCACGCGCGTAGCAGACGCTCGCCGCTTTGAGGCGGCTTCCGCCGCGGAGAAAGCCCACGGGTCCTAGGGTGCCTCGATGCGCGCACCCTCTCCTAGGGTGGGGACAACCGCGTCGTCTGCTACTGCGGTACGCCATATTTGAGCCCACTCCTCCCGTCGCGTTTTGCTACCTCGTATTGAAACTTAGCAGGCTGTCTCGTACAGATAGTGCTTATCTCGCCCGGCGCAACCTGCAAGGAAGAATGAAACCAGGAGGATGATAAGGCGAATTAATGAAATCTTTTGCTCCTTGAGGGCGCAATGTGTGCGCACTTGAAAGTGGTCAAATCCTTGGCGCCACTGGTTTAAGAACAGACGTTAAGCAGACAAAAAAAACAGGAAAGAAACGATGCCGCGGTATGGAATTTCTCACTGTGTTTTCGATACCCAATGCAGATGCATAGTTTGCACGTAAGCTGGCCACTTAAACGAAGTATGAAATGGTTTCGTAACTTTCATACCATCACCGATAACGTTTATTAGACGTTCAGCGGGGGTGCGAGAAATATTCTCCATCGGACGTCCACCGTTAGTGCGAGAGATATTCTCGAGAAAGTAAGTTTTGTCAGAGGAGCATACTTTCGCAAAATGCGTGTCTCTCATCGAGTGAAGACATTTTTTTATTATATGTAGTGTGAAGAGCAAATGGACAACTCAAAAAACAAAATGCACATAGGAGCTTTAATGGTGCACTTTAATCAATATTGAGAATTATTGAGAAAAATACAAGTTAAGTGAACGATATGTACGTCGGCACATATACATATTTACAAATCCATTCATGGCAAGTTCACCCCAGCACACGTCTTGCTTGTATGTCCGTTAACTTTTTTTTCTTCCATTTGTCGTAGATGAATTCGAAGCCTTATTCGGGCGTAAGCAGAGTATAACAGCTTTCGAATGGTTTCATTGTGAACCTGGCAGGTTTCAACATTAAACTGCACCATACGACTTAGGTTACAACAGCCTGCACCGGAGATTTTATGCTGAGAAGGCTTTCTGTCCATTCTGTGATGCCCTTGAAATGCTCCTCGCACGATTTGAGCACACTAATCACTTGAGGACTGGCGTAATGCAGGTTGTCGCCATTGCGTATATACTCCTTCAGCCTTGTAAGATAAGAATGTTCCGTGTCACTGGAACCGAGCAAAGCAGATTTACACTGCTCGCAGTTATTTATGGCTTTGAGTACACCTTTCGTGAGGAACCCGGCAATATGGAACACGATACTACATTCAGTTTATGTCAGTGCTTCAATGAAGACAATCTCCGAGTGATCGATTTCTTCGAAATGAGCCTGCACAAGCAAATATTTACGCAGGCGTCCAGTATATATATGCAGTACAAACGGAGAGAAATAAGCCCTTTCATGAGATATATAGACAAGCTCTGGCAATGTTTCAGCGATATTAAAGAATCGCACATCTGTTCAGCTCCTAAAGAATGGTTGGCACGTAAGGGAAACAGCTTATACTGTACAGTAATGCACTAACCTTGTAAATCCGGAATAAAAACAGCAGAGAAACAACATAACTCACAAGTGCGAGTAACTGCTTCTTGACATCGTCAAACAGGCTTAGAAGATAAAGTATTTTAGGAAACTACTCGCACGTTATGACGCAATTAACTTCCATGCGTTTGCTGCATTGATCATTAAAGGGGTCATGAAGCACCCCTTGGGCTGATTGAAAAAACACATCCTGCGGAAAGCTGACACGGCTATGAACTGCTCTGCCAAATATTACAGTCGTGCGCGCCGCGTAATGGCCACAAGCGGAGCGCGAAGTTGCCGTTTCCCCAGGCACCCTCTTTTCAAACAGAGGCCGGTTCTCACTCTCGTCGGTGGGCGGGGCGTCGGTCCGCTGTACGTCGCAAGACCCATAGCATGCTTCCCTGGTAGCACAAGATGTTGCTGCAACATTACAGCAATGTTTCGAACGTTGCGTTTTGGTGCCCAACGTTGGACAACTTATGGTAATGTTGCTACAACATTGACAACTCCTAAAACGTTGGCATTGCTTTCCAGCAATGTTGATGAAACGTTGTTTAACAATGTTAACGCGATGTCGGTAGACAACGCCGCAGCATTATCCCGTCGATGTAACCTGCAACATTCACTGGCGATATTCAAGCGGAACATAGAAACACTTGCCTATGCACTTAGCAAGAATGGCGTGCACGCAAAAAACGCTGCAGGGTACCTTAAATCACAATATTTTCTTGAAGCACTAGCACATCGCATGCACCTTTTTTTTAATCTTTCAACTTTCGCGACTTGCCACAACTTGACGCAGTCATGAGCATGTATTGAAGCAGTATCGATAAATGGAGGAGAAAACTTCATCTGCGAAATTAATCACAGCAACGCGAGTTTATACTGACTTCCTAGATTCTCGCTCGTGATACGGCGCACGATGCAACCGTATATCTCAATGGTCGTCACTTTAAAATGAATAGTACGTAAAAAATTGTGACCACATTTTTTTCTGCATTATCGTAGCCTGTTTTGGCACTTGCGAAGTCCAAACACAACTGCATGTCCAAGCTGTAGCACGGCCTCCTAGATTCGTACTTGTTACTCGGAGATTTATTCGTTGACAACGAAGCAAAATATCTACTGTGTATGATAACACATATCTGAGAACCTGTTTAATCCACAATAAGTAGTTGTAGGCGACGTCGTCATTTAAAATAAAATAAAATTATATGCGTCTTAGAGGCCATTGTTGCGCTGTTTGCATGCAGCGAAAGTCTGAGGCAACATCTACGGAGATGACGGGCGGGGACGGTGTGGCCGACTATAAGCGCAAACTCGCCGAAGCAAACTAGAGCAACCGTATAGAGCATTATTTTCTGGCCTAGAATTTTTTTATAAGCATGCATACACTTCAAGCAGATTCTCACATTAAACATTACAGCGATCAAATTAAGCTGCACAATCCCGCCGCCAGTACGCCCACCGCGCAAGAACACGTTATAATCAGTTATAATCACATCTTTTGTGCACGCCATGCCGGCGATTTCTCTCATTCTGTTCGAGAACGACCCTCGTGAAGTTCTTACGCGATGGGTCCCTGCAGCATTGGGAAACGTGGTAAGTCCTTTTTTTTTGGTGTATTTTAGTTTATTTGTCGAGCTCTATCTGTTCACTGTCCGAACATTCACAAACTCCTTGCATGCCATGTAGCTCGTGGAGCGTCGAGCTGTTAATCATACTCCGCGGATATGTAGTCATAAAATGAAATCGTGACCAGGTTCAAGGCAGTATAGTTAGGCTAAGCAGACACAACGGACACCGACGTCGTCAGACGTCGTGCGGACAGATTTGAATTTGCGCGCCGCAGTGTGATACCTAGAAAACCCGAAATGGAGGCACGAACGTGCCAAGGAAACGTTCAATAGTAGTCAGTGCAGCTGCCGCTGTAGCGTTTCCTGTCTAATTTACAGGCCGCATTATTTTATTTATAATAAATCATGTAATAACGCCACATATAACTCAGTCCGCTACCATGTGCGTTGCGGTTCGTTCGGTTCGGTTCGTTCACCTGCTTGTATACCACGTGTTGACGCAGCACCTTTGTTGTGTGTAGTCAAGATGAGTCAAGATGATGTTCTCTGGGTGTAGTGTTCTGTGATTGTGCTTCGTTGGCGGCGTCGCGCTGACATGTGTATTGTGCGGATATGAAGAAGTTCGATTGGTGAAGTGTCATCTCGTCGGAGACGGCGGCGGATTGCCGAAAATGTACGAAACGTTCATATGCTGCAGACTGGCTGCGCTATGCTCGTTCAAGGATTCAGAAATGGTACCCAATGCCTTTCTTCTGCAACACTACTTAACTTTACTAAGTCCTAATTATGTGCCTTGATTATGTGGCTTGCTAGCCTTAACATTTTCTTTGTTACACAAAGTAACTGCTTGTTGTGACAAAACATTTTTGTCTTCTGTCATTGTCTTTGCATCTTTTCACATTCCTGACATCATTCTGCACCTGGTTACAAATTTTCATTGCTGCATACAGTAGCATACTCTCATTTGTTATCCATATCTTACTTTAAAAAACCAAAATCATGCCATTATGAAACTGTTAAGCGCACAAAGACGGGAACAAGAAGACGACACACGGCGATTTCTCGTCTTTGTGCGCTTAACAGTTTCATAATGTCAGTGTACCAACTAGCTCGGACCCAGCCTCTTATTCAAAATCATGCATCCTGCCCGTTAAATTGAAGGCGAACAGCAAACAATTTTTCATGCTCTTCCTGTGATGGAGGAGCAATATCTTTTGTTATACCTGGGTTATCATTGATTTCTTTTTTTTGCTTCTAATATAAGTAGATGCGATATGTGTCATGAGGCAAATTTTGTTGTAGTACTTTCATGAGGAAATGTTATAAATGAAGGTTTTGTTTCGAGTATTAATGAGGGCATTTTTTAAATCGGGTGCAACAGCCCGCGACTCTGCTTGGAAATGGCCTAAAGCAATGATTTATACTTTACGGCACACTACATTCTGAATGTATTCTGTGGATTGCACATTAGTGCAGGTTGCGGTTAATTAGCTAATTAGGCATTAAACAAAGAAGTATTTGTCTGATATCCTGGAAACTACTTATCATAGAAAAAAATAACAATTGCATATTTAAAATTCGCACACAAATATTCTTAAACTTTCCAATTTCCGTCAAAATCGATCAAGAATTAAAGAAATGTTTTAAAGTACCACGTCTTCTTAATTCAAGAGTGCAACATATCTTATTGCCTTTTGATGTGACACGTTGAAAACACATGCCAGGAGCAGCAGAAGTACACAAGCATGTGTGCATTGTGGCTCCCACAAGATATGGCCAGCGTGGCCGGGAATTGAACCCGCTGCCTTGTGCGTAGCAGTGTAATGCAGTTCTAGGGCACTGTGAGGCATGTACACAAATACAATGCGCCCGTGCTTGTGAAAGCCTAGTCCATTCACCACTCACTAGTACAAAGGAGGATAGCAAGTGCCCTTGTTGAATACAAATTTTGCAGCTCTTGAAGATGAAGTTGAAAGTTCGGCGAGTTGGTGATAGTTCATGTTTACGTGTGAAGCAGCGCACGAAGACAAGGCACAAAAAAAAAACGAAACGACAGGACACCGCTGCACTCGCAACTAGTTTATTTTGAAGAAAACAAGGTTATATGCATACATACCAGTGTACCACGTGTGACAGTGACTCAAGTTATAACAGTTTCCGGTGATCTTCCAAAAAAGACTTCACAATCGCTCAGAACAACCAATGCTTGGCTGATTCAATCACCTTTTCTTTTAGGGACGTGGAAAGCCTCCATCACTTCCCTGGTCAGCTGATCCTTGTGATTAGAAAGTATCTCAGTTTCACGGAAAAGCGGCATGCAACCACATTCCAAGCAATGTCGTTTAATGTGTGAATGAACATTGTTTGTTATTGATCGTTAACACACGGCTTTCAGAACACAAGAGATCACTAACAAACAATGTTCATTCACACATTAAACGGAATTGCTTGGAATGTGGTTGGACGCCGCTTTTCCCTGAAACTGAGATACTTTCCAATCACAAGGATCAGCTGACCAGGGAAGTGATCGAGACTTTCCACGTCCCCAAAAGAAAAGGTGATTGTATCAGCCAAGCGTCCGTTGTTCTGAGTGATTGTGAAGTCTTTTTTTTGGAAGATCACCGGAAACTGTTATAACTTGAAAGTCATTGTCACACGTAGTACGCTGGTATATATGTAATAGCCTTGTTTTTTCAAAATAAACTACTTGCGAATGCAGCGGTGTCCTGTCGCTTCGTTCCTTTTGTGCCTTGTCTCTCTGCACTGCTTCACACGTAATCTTGAAGATGCAGTTGCCACGTGGCCTCCCGCCAGCATAACATTGGGCTCGCTAGTGGGCTAAAAAATTTCATACTAGGGATTGCCACTTCTGGTGACACGAGTATCTTTTTCAAACGCAAGAGCTACACTACTCTTCATGCACATTTTTGAAAGGGCTGTGAATTATACAACTCCCTGGAAAAATATATGTTTGTATTTAAAGGTGACATCAACAGCTGCCGGAAAAAAAACTCTTTGCCTAATTTTTATGGTGGTATTCTTTTAAAACCGTGACATGTTGGTGGGGCACAAATTATTATAATGAGCCTAATGAATGACTTCTGTAAAGACTAATGCATGAATATAATTTAATTTTTTCAGCAGCCGAGCGACATCGGAGTCTGCATGCCAGATGTGTCCATCAGGGAAGAGGATTCATCAGATTATTAGTGTTCATATCGGGGACAATAAAGTGTTCTTCCATACAATTTTGTTTTCCTGCTCACCTTTGATTGACTGTTGTGCTGCAAAAAGACAGTCAGTTCAGGGATACCTAATGGTTCAAAATCACTACTACCTTCAGTGAGGTGCAGGATGAACGAAAATGTTTTTTCTAATGTTGCAGTACTGTGGCAGTAGCGCTAATAACCATTTTTATAGCATTATTTAATGCTTCAGCAATGCTGCCTGAATGGTGTGCAGCGTGCGTGCAAACGTTCCTCTAATGCTGCAATGCTGCGAAAGCAACGTTAATAAAATGTTGTTGCAATATTATATAATGTTTTAGCGACGTTGCCTGAATGATTCAGCAATGTTGCTGCAATGTTTCTTGTCAATGTTGCGGGAATGCTACTGAAAGGCGGACATTATCCACGTTGTAACAACATTGAAAGGCAACACTATGACAATGTTGCAGCAATGTTTTGTGCTACCAGGGTTATTGGCCGATAGCCGACGTAAATCGAGAGCGGCGCTCGGATCAGATGCGCTTCTTGCCGCGGGGTGCCGCCCCTTGCCGGCGCCGCACTCCTCAGTACACGGTAGCCGCACTCGCGCAAGCGAATCACAGCAAGAGAGCGATCGCGTTTCATGACGCGCGCTGGCGTAACTTCTTTCCCCCATGCCATCCCTCCCTGTCTAGCTTCCAGTGCGCTCGCCGGCACGAGAAAAGAGAGAAAGCGCTGGGAGCGTGCGCCAAACCCCCGTAACTCCGCTGATTCTTGACGGATTCGAGAAATTTTTGCGGCAATCGATTCGGGAGGCAGTACACTCCGATACTGAGGCCATTAGATCATTACTTGGAAAAGTGGTTCATGACCCCTTTAAAAAAATAATCAAGAACTTGTGGGCTCTAAGCAAGCAGATTACAAGGAGCAGTGTATTATTGCATAAATTCCAAGCGCTGCTACAACACTCGCTTTCACATATTTTAAAATGCCCGTCGGATTTCCCCAATAGCCTCGGCACAGAAATACAAAATGCCTATCCACACTTGTTAGTTATGAGAATGATCATCCGCCACATGCCATATATGTTCCGTCACTCTGCATGACGAATTTAAAATATTCACAGCAGCATGCTAGGCTGCATCCTGTCTAGGAACATTAACGCAACTTATATCACACGTATTAGGTTTATACCCGCAACGACAGGCATAACCAGAAGTAATCGCAATTGTTCAAATAATGACTGTACTTACACTGCATATACGCGAAGAGTTTGCAGGATGCCATTTGTCCCGCTTTATCTTCACCGTCCAGAGGAGCCTTCTTTTAGGGTCTCTAGGGAATGAAAACATCCTCCAGCCACTTCTTGCGTGGTTTGTGCACAGTGGCACGCAGCAACCAGGCATCTTGCCAGTTTTGCGGTCCGTAGAAAACTGGGAGCGTGCGAACGCGGCACCTCGCACGTGCAACGGCCTCCGGGGAAGTGGAGTGGGCTCAAATATCCCTAGCAAAAATGCCAATAGAACTATTGGTCTTATAGAAAAATCTTATTTGTTGTATAAGTGCTCTATTGGAGCTTTATAGGTCTGATTAGAATTCTATTGTCACCAATAGAGACCAATTGACGACATCTATTTGTCACCGATAGGACCAATAAATTTTTTATTGGTGCCTAAAGCTGGCAGCTATTTGTCACTTATAGAACCAATTGACACGTATTGGCACCAATAGGGTTTAATAGGAGACATCTATTTGTCACCAATGGAACCAATAGGTATATGTTAGTACCAATAGGTGGCAGCTATTTGTCACTTATAGAATAGAGTAGGCACCAATAGGCTATAATAGGCATCGTCTATTTGTCATCTATAGAACCAATAAATAGCAGCTATTTGTCATTTATAGAACTAGCAAGTGTGAATTGCCACCAAAGTCACAGTTATGCATGGTATTAAAAGGCCACCTATATGTATTTAAGTCACTTACAGGGTCATGTAGTAGCGAATTCAGCCAAAAGGCAGTTTTTGATTTGTTCAGTATTTGAGCAAAGTGGCAGCCGTTTTACATAACAGTGTTCCGAAATATCGCAGCCATATTTTTCATAGATCTCACCAAAATAATTACACAGACGCCGTAGCCAGGGGGGGAGGGGCGCCCCCCTTCCAAAATTTTTGATACATGGTGTTTTACCGAAAATAAATATTGAAAATAGGCGTTTTTCTCAAATAGTCAAGGCTTTCAGCAAATGCCCCCCCCCCCCCCCCCCCGAAAAAATACCTGGCTACGGGCCTGCAGACGCCTGTATATTTGTGCAATTTCATTCTGTACTCAAGGTTATGGCTATGCATTATATTTGTGGGATAAACCCGCAAAAAGACAGGTTTCCAGAAAGAGAAAGTGATCATAGTTGAAAAGGGAACGCGAGAACATTGAGTACCCAGTTTTATTAGCAGCTTATTTTCCCAACGGGAAAATAAGCTGCTAATAAAATAAGCGAAGTCAACATGTAAGGTAGAAGTCGTCACTTCCTGCTTGAATGTGTGCACATAATGTATACATCGTTCTTTTCAGCCGGTGGGCTATTGCGATTCTTCAACAGCACGCTATGGAAACAAGCGCGAACAGTACGGCATCTACCAGCTCCGCTCGTCGCATTACTTTTCGAAACAGTTGTAGCCTGGCTGGTAATAAGACAAGTTATCCATGATAAATTCACGAGATTAGCGTCTTTTTATTGTCGCCAAGCTAAGAGCGCGGAGAAGACAAATGCGAACAGCGCTGTTCGCGTTTTTTTCGTCGCCTTTGTATGTAGTAGGTGGTAGGTTGCAAGTGCAAGCTCGCTCGAGCGCTTGCACTTCTTGCGACGGTGAACATCGCGTTCGCTGCCGCAGGTTACTGTACCTGCGGGGTCACCCTTAATGCGCATCAAATAAAAACGAGAAAAATCTGAAGTTCGGAACATGCGGAAACACGACAACGATAACAAAATCACGAGCAACCAACCAAAGTGATACAGGCTTGCCAAAAAAGCTCATTGAAGATAATAGCTGTCGCGTGAGGGCGCTGTATGTCTTCTATTTTATTTTTATTTTTGCAGCTGAAATTTCGGTTCGCTACGCTTTCCATAACCTTTCTTCTAATGTCTCAGCAGCTGAATATTTTCGAGGGGTTGGAAATAGAGCAACATATTGCAATACAGTAGCAAAAAATAAGATCTTGTTTTTGTGGTATGGCCACGGCACGAGCGCCAGCCAGCAAGCGAGCCGACTACAGCCAGCCACAGCCGCAGCGGATGTTTTCGGCTACACTGTATTTTCGGCCGAGTCACGACTCGAGTCACTATAACTCGAGTGTGTGGTGCGGCATGTTCGTGGTCGAAGTCAGGCTTAGAAATGTTGTATGTTTGTGTCTATTGAAGGTTGCACGAAAACGCACGTGTGTAATCGCGACAACAATGCAAGGTCGGCCATGAGCGTCAAAGAAGTTAAACGTTTCAGCGCTAAAAGCGTCTCGGACTTCAACAGCAGTAAGTGGTACCGAGTGTGCTGACAGGATGCTGCTCGCAAAGGTGGTTGCTTCGGTGCGCACACCCTGCCGATGTTAAGTAAGTGAACTGTTTTTTATATATTTGCTAGTCAGTAAAAGTTGCTCTTGCTGTGCTACTAATTCGCGCATCTGCCAGCGTGCCCACCGGACAGCGAGGACAAGAGCGATAAATCAGTGTTCACTTACGGTTCTTTGCAGATGTATTTAAATAATACCTCTAGCCACGTAAAATGATTTTGTCGCTGCATGTGCCCAGCTCTCACGGCCCTAGCATTGTAACTGGTATGGAATAAGTCTGAGAAGATGGCATAGTTTTTTAAAGAAAAGTTAGCCCCTTCGTTTGTTCTAGTTTTTCCGCTCCACAGCCAGCTCACCGGAATTCCCCTTATGCCGATTCTACAGTGTGTTGTATCTGCATGTATTTTTTATTCTAATGCTTGTTTTCTTTCAGTACCACATCTAAATATTTTCTTTCTTACTTCCTGGTATTTTATGTTTGTTTCTTTTTTTCAGGCACTACCTAGCGAAGCGGTGCAGTGGCACACATTTGACAAGGAAGCACAGCATGCCTGGAAAGCTTGTTGCGGGGAAGATCGCCAATGTGATGAAGTTATCCTGTAATAATGATAAATATAGCACATGCCTCCCTTCAAATAGAATTTGTTCATTTTATACAGGCGCTGCTATGTTGCAGTCCTCAAATGCCCATTATTTGATATGCCAAAATTACGAGTTCCCAGCAGAGAAATATGCCAGTAGATTTCCAATACACAAATACAGTAGTAATAGGCAAATAGAATGCCAATAGACAAATATACTACGAGTACGCCAATAGACAAACACAATAGGCAAATAGAGTGCCAATAGACAAACACACCAATAAACAAATAGAGGTCGAATAGACCAGCACGCCACCTATAGACCCATACGATACCAATAGACCAATATGTTCAATAATCCGATAGGCTATTGGTTTTTCTATGGGTGATTTTTGCTAGGGATGGCAGCCGTACTCGCGGAGGCGGCATTCACCCCCGCAAAGAAAGGCACCACCCTCCACGGAGGGGGAGCGCGCGGTCATTGAGGCACCCTAACGGGTCCTAAAGTCCCTGGATATTTTTGGGAAAGTACCGTCTTTCTTTTAACCGAGCCGCCACGCCGAGCACCCTCCTCTCCCGCCTTCCACCTCCCCGCTTAACGGGCCGTCGCCTGGGAAACGCGCGCGTCATCTGCGTGACATAGCATTCTTGATAGAAAAGTGGCGCGAGCCGGGTTATAGAGCCGGCGCCCGCACGGTGGTCGTTTGGGAGAGGAGATAGATACGGTTTGGACACTTGGGAGAGGAGGGTTGGACACTTGGGAGAGGATATGGAGGAGAGTGTCGCTACTTTCTATATATCAAGGGACTTTAACGGATGGATGCTATGAGCGTCCCCTTTATAACGGGGCGGTGACATGTCTGCCACCAGGATGGATGGATGGATGGATGGATGCTATGAGCGTCCCCTTTATAACGGGGCGGTGACATGTCTGCCACCAGGCTCGAAGGATAAAAAAAGAAAAAAAACTTCCTTGTTTCATGTTGTCCTAATGCCTTATCTACATTGATTAAATCTATGTTATTATAACAAAAAATATAAATTCACAGTCCATCTCTCTGCCTCTTAAGGCAGAATAACCTTTTTTCCCCCAATTATTTATTTTTGTACTTTATCTCTACTTTTCTGCCACCAATACTCTAACCGTCTCTTACTTATTTCTATCGCGGGCGTGTTCAGCTTTCCATTGTGTCCCCAAAACCCAAGGCTTCATGTAGACTCGTGCCCACACGTATACCTGGGTGAATATCGCCACATTCAATCAGTACATGTTCCATCGTTTCCTTAGTTCCCCCGCAGCATGTACATAGTTCTTCTTCGTTACTGAATCTCGCTTTATAACTACGCGTTCTCAGGCAGCCCGACCTTGCTTCAAACAGTAAAGCGCTTCCCCTTGAATTATCATAAAACCTTTCCCTCCTTATTTCGTTTTTTTCCTTTTCGGTAGTTACTCAGAGCCGGCTTCTTTTCCATCGCTGTCATCCAATAAGTCTTCTCCGCCTCTCTGACCTTCCGCTTAATGCTCCTTGTTGCCATATCGCCCGCACTGCCAGCCGTATATTTACTGGTGAGCCTCCTAGTTCTTTTTCTCCACTGCGTGTCAACGCTTTTCCTATACAAATACCTGAAAACCTTCTCTGCCCATCTACTCTTCTTCATTTTCCTCAGCCTCTCTTCGAATCTCATTTTGCTCTGCGCTTCCCTCACTTCAAAGCCTGTCCATCCCATATCACCCTTCACCGCCTCATTTGTCGTCTTCCCGTGAGCGCCCAAGGCGAGGCGGCCCACCGTCCTTTGATTTACATCCATTCCTGATTGCACCTCTGACTTCATGCACACCACTGAGTTCCCAAATGTAAGCCCCGGAACCATCACACCCTTCCACAGCCCTCGAAGCACCTCGTACCTATTGTATCCCCATAAAGCTCTGTGCTTCATAATTGCAGCATTCCTCTTTCCCTTTGCTACCGATGCTTTCTCTTGTACCTCCATATGGGCACCGTGCATACGTTAGGAGCCGCCACAGTCGCACGCTGCCTCCAGCGCCAAAGCGGCCACGGCAGCAGATTTGGCGGGATGGGGGGGGGGGGGGGGGGGGAGGCAGACGACACAGGCGGCGGCAAGCCACTGCGCCGTGTTTTGGTGCGTCGCTTGAAGCGTTCTCTTTCCCGTTTGCTTCCAAAAGACGTCAAATTGTTATCAGCAGTCAGAGAACGTAGCGTTAGCGCATGTGCTTCTTTTCGCCAGACCTCGTGTATCCTCAGGCGAACGCGGCAACATAAAATGCATTAACTGGGGAAAGACAACGGAGGTGACGAGCCCGCTGAGCGAAACTGCGCACGTGTAACGCGGGCCGTCTCACTCACTAAACAATCACAGCTTATCACCCTCAAGCTAACACGGCAGCGAACTCAGCGGCAGCTTGAAACCGGCAATACCAGCAATTGCACTGTCACGGCCGCTGAATGAAAAAAAAAAAAATAATAAACGCTTTCCATCGAACGGCCATGGCACTGCATTCGCTGCGCTGACTTATTCAGTGCAGCCGAGTTCGTCGTCGCGGCTCGTGTTTTGCTGCCATGGCACTGCAAAGCGAATTATTATTACGTTTGGATTCAGAGAGCTACGTGATATAGATAGTTTCTTCCGAGGAGCTAATCTGAAGAAGGGCAGGGAACTCCTCGAAGCGGGTCACGTTCACGGCGTCGTGGAAGAGATGTTGCTCGGCAGATCAACAATCACGGGCAAATGCAACCCCAGAAAAAAAAAAACATCTATTTACAAAACTCACTTTTGTCGTCGAACGAGTGCGATCCACCGTTCACGCCGATTCCGTTCATATTCTCTAAATGGAAGCCGGTAAAAACGCGTGCCCAGAGAATTCCTGTATTGCACCCAACAACGCAGCAATTATTCCTGGAGTTCGGCATTCCTACGAACAGCGGAACCGGCACAAAACGAACTGCCCGCGAAAATACCTCGCGCTGTCACAGCGGGAGCGTGGAGCGATGTTGTATGCTATATTATTCTTATCGTCCACCACCTGCGGCTGACTGATCGCGTTGATAACGCGGACGCACCGTCGCTCCGTGGTGCGATCTTGTACGCGTTACAAAATAAACACGGAGGCGTGGCATGGCAACCAGCCGCACGTGACCGCACGCGATTGGTCAATGCAGAGCCGTGACGTCTGTCGCGGTTCAAATGGGCCATTCGCGTGCGGCATGTGCGGTCACGTGCGGCTGGATGTAATGCCACGCCTCCGTGGTTATTTTGTAACGCGTACAAGATCGCACCACTGGTCACTAGCCAAGCGCGAGAAGCACGAAAAGTGTAGTCATCGTAAAAAGCATAGTTCCTCGACTTCACCCCATTGCGAGCGCGTCAGAGCATCCCGCCAAATCTGCGCTTCTTGCCGCTATAGGGACGCCGAGCGGAGTTACGTCTCCACGGAGCCTATATCTATCCCCCTCATTTACCCATACTCCGAGGTACTTCCCATGTAACACAAAACCTCTAAAAGACGTCTCGAAACGGCTACGGACGGCTATAGACGTCTTGGTTTACGAGAAGATCAAGAATAGACATTTTTGCAAAATAAAGCACTTGCCTCTCAAATATGCCTGCGTACTGTTTATTACCGTTTTCAACTGCTACGATATAGCCAGAGTGTATTCTGCCAAAGAAGTCCACAACGTCTTTGAGACATTTTTAGACATTCTGCCCATGAAACACAAAACCTCTATAAAACGTCTTTAAAACGTTTAAAACCTCTATAAAACGTTTTATAGAGGTTTCGTGTTTCGTGGGTGGGGGAAGTGCGCGCGCAACGACTATCTAAATGATTCTTCAAATGTTTTGTCCACGAGCGCAAAGACGCCAAAACGGCATGTCTAAAGAGCGGTGACTGTCGCTTTTAGTGAAAGAAGAGACGCAGAAAACAAAGCCCTCAAAATAATTGGTTTCGCTCCGCAAGGCGCGTTTCTATCAGCAGTTTGGTAAGTATATTCTTTTCAAGCCAAGGCGGCTAAAGCTCGTTTCACATGACACGAAACAGAGCGATTTTCAGGCTGCGAATTCGCTCGCAGCGAAAAAAAACGGCCGATCGCTCTCGCCGCAGCGGTCAGCGGCGAGCGACCAATATGTTGGAAATTTTTCGCTCTGTTCGCAGCGGCGGAGCGATTTTTCAGTCGAGACCCGTCGAAACTGCGCCGACCTGGCCGAGCCGTCGAAATTGCGCCAACGAGTATGTTTTGGTTGAGGCCGTTGTTGCGTATTCTCAAGTGAATTTAGATTGGAAAGTGTTTTTAAATGACAAGACAGGCGTGCTCTTCGCTACCAGTGATGAAAAGTTAAGAATGTCATAACGCACAGATTGTTGCATTACATTAGAAATTTATGCAGTGTCTGCCACAAACAACGGCAGCAAGCAACTTTGCGCGCCGCGCCAGTCGCAGAGCGAAAATCGCAGACCATTCGCAGTCCATGTGAAACGAAACCGCCATTAGCGGCGGTTGCGAACAGAGCGAATAGAGCGAACCGAGCGATTTTCATCGCTGCAATCGCGGCATGTGAAACAGCCTTAAGGCCGCGCAACGCTCGCGCAACAGCGAACGACAACAGAAGCAAACGCAGGCAAGCCAGGCAAGCATGATACTGATGCTACGCAGTCGGAGGTTCGCAGCGGGTGTTGTCGAAGCGCGCATGTTTACCCCTGCATTCAAGAACATCTTTTCACTCGGCGCTCCACCTTGACTCAATATCGATGGCAGACACACCTATTGGCAGGAATGTTCACTAAATATTGAGCAATAGGCGGGCTTATTTTGTGAGAACCGTTGTGTCTTTTCTGTTGAATGGTGACGCTGTGCTCAGCTCGGTCAAGTGAAGGGTGAGGCTTGTTTCAGAATACTTGTTCCTTCCTCCCCCTTTCCCCTCTTCCTCCACTAGTTCGCGCCAGCCGCCAGTTCGCGGCGGCTCGATCGGCAGCAGAGCTGGGCGACGGCCGGCGGTGATTTGCGTTTTGTGTAGCGTTGTCAGCTTTTGTTTGTGAACGGATGAACGGATTACGGGCTGTTTGGCATCAAGTAACGGTGATCATACTGTCTGTCACATATTTTCCATCAGTGTTTGGTGAAACAAGCTTTACTGTGCTTTTTGCGACGGTACGTTCGTTTCAAGAAGCGATTGTTCTGCTCACCACCTTTGTTGCAGCCAGACAAACAGCTAAGAACGTGTGCACGTTCGGATAGAGTGCTTTTTTCGGTAAGTGCACCTGACCTTTCGTCGTTTTTACTGAAAGGTTTTAGCATTGTGATTAAACTGTAAACAGTTCTTTGCTAGGTTGAACCGCGTGGTCGAACGCGAAACTATACTTGCCGGTGCGACTCGCCCTATTTTGAGTAATTATGTTTTGCGCGTTACAGCTCGTGGCTCCACGCACGCACGCTAGTGATAGGCCGACATAGTTTAGGCAAGCATGTCGCTGACAAAGTGCAAAGATTCTACCGTAGGCGCCTCGCCTGTAGGTGCGGTTATGATTGATTGTCGTTTCTTAATACGTGACAGCATTTTATCATATCTGTAATTGGAAATGTTTCTTTAGAGTGACTTGATCTGTTATTTGTTGTAAATCCTGCGTAGCTTACTTGCTTTCTCTGTATGCAGCTTTTCTTCACTGATGTTTGTGCAAGATATTGGGCCTGAGACCACGCCAGCTAATGCGGAAGCCAGTGCAGTTTCTTTGACGAGACTTGGAGTGTATTCATGCGGAATTTTATTTACGTCGCTGCCGTGCCACTCAGCTTCACCTTGTGCGGTCACCTTCCGACGTGTTTTGCGCCACATTTGGTTGTGCTTTATTCATTAATAAAGCCGATTTGACAACATCATGGGATAATTTATTGTTGCTGAGAAGCGCGATTATTTATTTGCGCGCCATCCGCTAAACGTCATTTATGTAGTACAGTATACGTGTTGATCCCCTGCGTACGTGTTCAAATTTATTATAAACCGATGTCTTTTACATGAAAATTGGATATGTATGGTGTGCTGAAGTAGCCAATAATTCACGCGGCATATATGAGCGACCGCAACAACTTGATTCGGTCCGCAATAAACGCGAGTAAACTCAGCGTCGAAAACTTATATATGCAACAGTGGGGACACGCGTGGGTGAACAGGTATGTACGTATGTTAGTGATCTTGCTTGATTGGTCACTTGCTCGACGAATGACATAGGAAGTGTGAGAAAAACAGGAAAGTGCTCTCGCGGGAGCTCTTTCGGTCCCTTCAATCTTTATCTTCCTGTAGCCGTCAGGCTGCCGACCAAACATCTGCAAAGACAGGTATATTAGTTTATTTTATATTTCGAAAGTCCAAAATTTCGAAAACGGCGAAAAGAAAAGAACGTCTATAAAACGTCTTATCTTGGTCTTTTCAAAACGTCTTCTAAAGACGTCAACTAGCGGGACATTAGCACAGCTATCAGACGTCGGATAGACGTCTACGGCTACGGGAATGTCTTGACCAAGACGTCTATTAGCCCTTTTTGATAGCCGTTCAAGACGTCTTTTAGACGGGAAATAGCTTCTTTTGTGTTACATGGGTTGTACTCGCTTACCCTCGGTATTTTTTGGCCCTGTATTAAGACCGTATGGTCTCCGTGATCATTGAATATCATCAATCCACATTTTGTTGCACTAAATCCTAGTCCTAGAGCCTCACACTCCCTTCCGCATATATCTGCCAGTCGCTGTATATCATCTTGACTGTCCGCAAATAAGACAATATCATCAGCATAAAATAGACCTGGAAGCTTCTGCTCAACCATCGCTCCGACCTGTTTGTGTGACAAATTAAATCCAATGTTGCTACCTTCTAGCGCTTTTTCCATCCTCGCCATGTACAGCATGAATAACAGCGGGGACAAAGGGCATCGCTGTCTCAGTCCCTTGCTAATTTCAACGCTGTCCTTGCTACTTACCCAGGTGAAAATTTGCAACTGGGAATGCAACTGGTTCCAACTGGTCCCAGTTCAAATGGTTTATGGAACAATTCCCAGCGGGGACCAGTTGGGTCCCCACTGCAACTGGTCCCAGCTGATCCCAGTTGGGTCCCCACTGCAACTGGTCCCAGTTGCTTCCCCACTGCAGCTGGTCCCAGTTGTTTCCCCACTGCAGCTGGTCCCAGTTGTTTCCCCACTGCAGCTGGTCCCAGCTTGTCATTGTTTTTTGCCCGCTTGTCCTATTGTCCTTTTTTGCCCTATTAGAATTAGCCTTGAGTAAGTGTTTCATGGGTGTCCCGTCGTCATGCAGAAGGCCTGCAATATAGCAGTGCCCATGCAATGATAATCACAGTGGATGAATGAGGCATACGTTCAAATATATTTTCATAATCAAAACTACAAATGCTTATGCTGGCCCTTCATGATGTCGGCGACCATTCTGCCAAGACAACTATGTCTTGTGTCACTTTCTTCTGGGCAGCTGCAGCGGCACTCGAGGAAATGCCTCCAAAATTCTGAAAATAAACAGAGCCATGATATCAGAAAGACTGTAACACTTCTTTATTGAACTTTCACTTTGATAGCAATGCGTACAAAGTTGGGGGTACAGTGAAAAATTATCTAGACCTGTGATTCACCGCACATGTTCACAATGTTGCGAAAGGCTGAGTGAAATATTACACACCCAACTATGGCTTATTGCGTAAAAGAACACAGCATATCTGCAAAATTTTGCGGCAATCGAGGAAGGAAATTAGAAGAGAGGGCAAAAGAAAAAAAATGAGTGGTGCCTTATCCTGTCTACATGCTTGCGTCCTGTGTTCTTTGAGATTCATCCAAGCATGAACTGCAAACTCGCCCAAGCTTATACATTGTGTGGTTAACACTGAATTACTGCAAACTATTTCAGTAATCACTTACATTCTGTATGGTTATCTTTTTCGGGATGGTGGTGACTATTATGCATAGAGCATGCCACTAAATGTCAACTTAAAGATGGCATGAAGTAATTAAATTAAGCTATGGTAGATTCACGATGAGGCAGTCAGAAAGATATAACAGACTGTAGTCAAGGCAGCCTAGTTTCCATATCGTTGCAAGCCCAACACAGCAGTCAGGCTGCAATGAGTTGGCTAAAACACGTGCTGCACGTTACATGCTTATGCAATTAAGCCAACAGCATTAATAAACCGCACCAATGAACATATGTTACGCACATTTTGTAACGAATTATATCGTTCTTATGATGATATGTTGAACAAGTTTGATAAGCCGATTGGTGCGCACGCCAACGCACACACCGCATCGACTAGAGCGTTTTATTAAGAGGCGATAAACGCGTTTTTGGCTCAACACACACGCTGAGCATAAAGTACACAAAGGGTTTGCGAGACTTCAACTACACTCACGAGCAGGGCACCGTTCCTTCAGCCCTGATCTACGCTTATGTTTCTTTGTGCATAGAGTCAAACACAACAACAAACTGCAACGATATATGTGTGCAATAATTCAACCTCCATTAAAGCGTCTGAACTGAAGCGTCGCTGGTCTCGCTGTCATCAGATACCAGAGACGGAGGACGAGGGACTTGTTTTCCCGATCTTTCTGCTTCGTCCCACGTTTTTAATACAAAAAATAAGGGCAATATCAAACAAAGACTAAATAAGAGTAAACACCATGCACTCAACTCACCGAACAATCGGAGCACATGGGCCTTGACGTAAGCTTGTTGCTCGTCTTGGCATTATTCCTGGTGCCACTTTGTAGAGTCATAATCCAAGACATTTGTGGCTGAGTTCTTATGGTGCACGTTGAACATAGCCTTCACGTTCTCGTCGCGGAAATACACTAAAGCAAACACCTTGTAAGCAGGCTTACGTGTCGAGATTACACAAAGCGTGCGCCGAGTTAACTATTTGGCTTAGCTTGGCTGGCTTGGCCGCAAGCTCGGCTTGTCTTCGTATCGGGCGAGCGCGGATGGCGCGCCGGACGCACGACGTTTGCACCTGGTTTGCACCACATTATTTTCGCCTGTATTTTTATAGCGCTACTTGTCTTGCTTAGCATAAATTGCTGTAAAATTTAAATATTATTCAAAGCTTCTTTTTAAGGTTAGGACATTCTGTAGAAGCAAGGAACGTGAAAAAAAAAAGTTCATAACAATTACCACGCAGCATGTCTGGCGCCACGTCGCGCACCGGTTCACTTTTTTGGTCAATCGGCTGTTTCTATGCCAGTTGTGGTCTCATGGCAGTTTCTATGTTATTATTCTATGGTGTTTAACAACACCTTCGCTATTTAGGCGCTGCTGTGTTGTCGATTCATTCGCAAGCATCGTGCGTTTGCACATTTTTCTTTAGCGTGCTTTACCAGTGCCTGTTTACCGCAGGGCAGGTACGGAGACACTGTACTGTCGTGGTCGACACGCAGTTTTTCTATAACATTATAGCCGCGCGAGTTGCTGACAGCGTACGTTAACGTGATTAGATTATCAAAGTGGCATGATTAGAAAAGCTACGTGCCAACCACGACGGTAAGTATTTCCGAACGGTAAAGCGGCGCTGAAAAACACTTTCGTTGCGCCACGTGTGTCTCGTCACCCTCGCTCGATCATGATCTTCGTTTCAGTACATGAGAAGCCGATCGAGTGCTCTGCTCAACCGCGGTTAATGAAGCGGAATCACTGTTTATTTGGAGCCTGGATATCAGGCCCGTAGCCAGGAATCTTTTTTCTTTTTTTTTGGGGGGGGGGGGGCACTTGGTGAAGGCCTGACTATTCGAGAAAAACACATATTTTCATTATTTTCGGTAAAACACCCCCTTAGGCAGCGCACAATTGGGACCACTTGCTTCCAATATAACTAGTTAGAGTTTCCAACTGGAACCAGCTGCTTCCAATTCAACTGGTCATGGTTCCCATTGGTGGCCAGTTGAGTTGTAACTGGGACAGCTGCTAACTGGAACCAGTTGCAACTGGAATCAACTGGGACCAGTTGAGTTGTAACTGGGACAGCTGCTAACTGGAACCAGTTGCAACTGGAATCAACTGGAACCAGTTGAGTTGTAACTGGGACCAGCTGCTAACTGGAACCAGTTGCAACTGGAATCAACTGGGACCCATTGGTTTCCAACTGGGGCCAGTTGGACTGCAACTGGGACCATTTGATCCCAGTTAATACCAGTTGAAACCAGTTGGATTCCCAGTTGCACATTTTCACCTGGGTATTCCTTCCCATTCTATACAAACTGTATTTTCTCGGTATATTTCTCTCAAAAGCTGTACACAGTCGTCACCTATGCCCACTTCCTTCAATATATCCCACAAAATTTCCTGATTAACGTTGTCATACGCCCCGGTGATATCTAGATAAGCTACGTATAAGGGCCTGTTTTCTATTTTAGATATTTCTATACACTGGGTAAGAACAAACAGATTGTCGTCTAACCGCCTGTCGATTCGAAATCCATTCTGAAGTTCTCCCAAAATATCATTTTGTTCTACCCACGCTTCTATTTTTAATTTTACTGCCTGCATCGCCAACCTGTATAGCACCGATGTAATTGTTAGGGGTCTATACGAGCGAATGTTATCTTTTTCTCCCTTGCCTTTATAGATTAAGTTCATTCTACTTTTTCGCCAACTGTCTGGTATTTCCCTCTCCTGCTAGCACTTTTCTACGGCTTTCAGCAGTGCTTCTTTAGTGTTATGTCCGAGTTCGTTAATGAGACTGACGGGAACCCCATCTAAGCCCGGAGTAGTGCGCTTAGGAATTTTTCCTTCGGCCTTCTTCCAATTGAAATTCTCTAGTACTACATCTTCGTCGGTTGCTCTCCTTTGCGTACTTTTACTCACCGGGGGAATCCCCTGGGGGACCTTTTTAAACGAATCGGCTGTTATCTTTCGAATGTAACCTAGCGCTTCATATCCTTCGAATTTATTTCCTCCTTCATCTACCATATGTTGTTGCATTGTGACAGACTTCCTACCCAGCGCTTTTAGGTGGCTCCAAAATATCCTAGGCGCGGCCTTCTTCTTTTCGCGAATCTCTGTCATCCAGCGTTCACTTTCACCTTTAATTTTTGCCTCGACTAATTTCTGCACAATGGATTTTTGCTCTAAATATATTTCCCATATTTGGTTAACTTCGTCCTGTGGCCGCTTCTCCTTTTTTGCCTGTCTGTGCTCCCGTGATGCCTGACGTCGCATCTCGATCGCTTCCCGGATTTCTTTGTTCCACCAACTTTTTGGCTTTTTCTTTCCTTTCCAACAAATAGTTTTCTTCTCTATTTCCATTTCTTTCGTGATTACATGTAGCAGCTCACTATTTCGTATTACATGTAGCAGGATGGATGGATGGATGCTATGAGCGTCCCCTTTAAAACGGGGCGGTGACATGTCTGCCACCAGGCTCGAAAAAACAAACAAAAAAAAAGCTTCCTTGTTTCATGTTGGCCTAATACCTTATCTACATTGATTAAATCTATGTTATTATACCAAAAAATATAAATTCACGGTCCATCTCTCTGCCTCTTAAGGCAGAATGACCTTATTTTTCCCCCATTATTTATTTTTGTTCTTTATCTCTATTTTTCTGCCACCAATACTCTAACCGTCTCTTACTTATTTCTATCGCGGACGTGTTCAGCTTTCCATTGTTGTCCCTAAAACCCAAGGCTTCATGTAGACTCGTGCCCACACGTATACCTGGGTGAATATCGCCACATTCAATCAGTACATGTTCCATCGTTTCCTTAGTTCCCCCGCAGCATGTACATTGTTCTTCTTCGTTACTAAATCTCGCTTTATAACTACGCGTTCTAAGGCAGCCCGACCTTGCTTCAAACAGTAAAGCGCTTCCCCTTGAATTATCATAAAACCTTTCCCTCCTTATTTCGTTTTTTCCTTTTCGGTAGTTACTCAGAGCCGGCTTCTTTTCCATCGCTGTCATCCAATAAGTCCTCTCCGCCTCTCTGACCTTCCGCTTAATGCTCCTTGTTGCCATATCGCCCGCACTGCCAGCCGTATATTTACTGGTGAGCCTCCTAGTTCTTTTTCTCCACTGCGTGTCAACGCTTTTTCTATACAAATACCTGAAAACCTTCTCTGCCCATCTACTCTCCTTCATTTTCCTCAGCCTCTCTTCGAATCTCATTTTGCTCTGCGCTTCCCTCACTTCAAAGCCTGTCCATCCCATATCACCCTTTACAGCCTCATTTGTCGTCTTCCCGTGAGCGCCCAACGCGAGGCGGCCCACCGTCCTTTGATTTACATCCATTCCTGATTGCACCTCTGACTTCATGCACACCACTGAGTTCCCAAATGTAAGCCCCGGAACCATCACACCCTTCCACAGCCCTCGAAGCACCTCGTACCTATTGTATCCCCATAAAGCTCTGTGCTTCATAATTGCAGCATTCCTCTTTCCCTTTGCTACCGATGCTTTCTCTTGTACCTCCATATATCTATCCCCCTCATTTACCCATACTCCGAGGTACTTGTACTCGCTTACCCTCGGTATTTTTTGGCCCTGTAATAATACCGTATGGTCTACGTGATCATTGAATACCATCAATCCACATTTTGTTGCACTAAATCCTAGTCCTAGAGCCTCACACTCCCTTCCGCATATATCTGCCAGTCGCTGTATATCATCTTGACTGTCCGCAAATAAGACAATATCATCAGCATAAAATAGACCTGGAAGCTTCTGCTCAACCATCGCTCCGACCTGTTTGTGTGACAAATTAAATCCAATGTTGCTACCTTCTAGCGCTTTTTCCATCCTCGCCATGTACAGCATGAATAACAGCGGGGACAAAGGGCATCCCTGTCTCAGCCCCTTGCTAATTTCAACGCTGTCCTTGCTACTTATTCCTTCCCATTCTATACAAACTGTATTTCCTCGGTATATTTCCCTCAAAAGCTGTACACAGTCGTCACCTATGCCCACTTCCTTCAATATATCCCACAAAATTTCCTGATTAACGTTGTCATACGCCCCGGTGATATCTAGATAAGCTACGTATAAGGGCCTGTTTTCTATTTTAGATATTTCTATACACTGGGTAAGAACAAACAGATTATCGTCTAACCGCCTGTCGATTCGAAATCCATTCTGAAGTTCTCCCAAAATATCATTTTGTTCTACCCACGCTTCTATTTTTAATTTTACTGCCTGCATCGCCAACCTGTATAGCACCGATGTAATTGTTAGCGGTCTATACGAGCGAATGTTATCCTTTTCTCCCTTGCCTTTGTAAGGCTCCGGCACGGCAGCGCCGCGGCGCGGAAGTTCACCGCAAAAGGCCCTCGCTCCTCCCATGTATTCGCGTGGCGCTTTGGACACTCCCCCTATTCTAGGTCACTCTACCACTGCCTAAAAAACCGGCCGGGCTTGTCTAAAACCGAGCAGGTGGCATCCCTAGCTTGCGAGTGTTGAGTGATTCAGTGCTGTGCTTCTTAGTACACACCAATCTATGGACATATACAGACACTTTTCATGTACATTGCATAAGTAAATACCCTTGCCGTAACGTAAATGTATCACTGAGCTACAGCATTCAAATGTGTATCAGGAATGGATATCCTAAACATTTTATTAAAAAGACAACTGAGTTCATCATGCATAACCAGCAGCAAAACAGTGAAGCCAATGATCATACAGCGTCAACACACCAGCGCGCAGCGATTACGCGTACATTCAAGGTGTAAGCGAAGCCCTAGATCGCGTGTTTAGAACACGTGGTGTGGAGATCGCGCATGTGCGAGCAAGCAAGCTTAAAGGAGCACTGACATCAAATTTACGCATGTCAAGATTTTTGCATCCACGAGTAGTTATTGACCCCCTAGTAGCGATTCGCGCCCCAGAATGCCACTGAGGGACGAATCTGTTTATCTGTTTTATCGATTTAGATCCCCGGTATCTAGCACGATACAAAATGGCCGGCAAGCCCTCCATTTTTTAGCGCCGGCAGCGCCACCTTCAGACCGCGCCCCAGCTGACCCAGGGTTCGTACAGGTTTCCAAAGGAAAAATTCAAGGACTTTCAAGGACTTTCCAGGATCTCTCACAAGTTTTTCAAGGACTCAAAGCGGCATACGAAGTTACAATTTTTGTACTGGAAAATTTCCAAAATGAAAAATTTTATTGTGCTTACAATAAATAAATGCGTATCACAAGAACAACAAAAATGCCTAGTCCTGATAACTTCTCAAGATCACGACATGCAATGGACGCTTACAATGTAAAAGAGGTCGAGGTTTTTGCAGTATAATCTTCAAGTTATGCACTGAAACTGAGCCGCAATGTGGCGCTGCGGTGCCCCGAGCTGGGCGCCATTTTTGCGGTTCTTGTGCAGCAGCCGACCCACGCTTGCTACTGTGTTTGCTGTGTGTACGCGCTAGGTGTTGTGTGGTGTTTCCTTGACTTCCGTGTACTCGCGTGTTTCATTAACGATAGTACGGCGTTGGAACTGTCCCCTACCACTGCGTGTTGCATGGACTTGTAAAAGTGCCCAAGCCGCAGGACGTTGTTGCGCGTCGAGCTGCGTCAATCGGCTATGGTGAACTGCGCTGTTTACGGTTGCTCCAACCGCACAAAAACAGCCCCAACGACGAGAACTTTCAACGGGTAGGGTTCTATGTCGTGCCGAAAGTTATATCAGGACAGTGTGCGAAGACAACGGAGCTGTCGTCAAAGCGGAGAGCTCTATGGCTGAGCAGAATTCGTCGCGAAGACCTGGACGAATCGGCGACGCACTACCGCGTTTGCGGGGCGCATTTCATCACAGGTGAGCGCGGCAGCAGCATAAAATGCGTCTCCTCGGCGTTATAATTTACGTACAGCACTGCAGGCTGTGTACGTTCCATTTCAGGAAGACCAGCTTATTCGATGGATGAGGCCAATCCCGACTGTGCGCCGAACTTCAATCTCGGCTACAAGTCCACAACGCACGCTAAAAGAAGCGCGAGCAACAGCCTACCTTTGAAACAACGACGATGTTGCCATCACGAAGAGTTTTCACCCTTGGTGGCTCCACGAGGCCGCTTGTGACATAATTGTGAGCCTCCAAGGATTTGTAGCTCTTAAGCTGCTCCCGCGTCACGAAACTTGTCCCGTGAACAAGATAATCGTTGATATCCGCACGGTCTACGCTGGGATAGCAACCAACATCGTTCGTGAACTGGTCATCAGAAAGCGCGAAGGGGTCGTCGCTACCGCATTTTGCGACTTCGATGTGGTATCTCCTGCGCTCGGGATCAGACAGCGACTTGGCGTAGTCGCTGAGCAGCATCTTTTCACTGCAGCAACACGGCGATCGCTTGCCAGGCAAATGACTAGATCCGTGCAACACGCAGTGGTAGGGGACAGTTCCAACGCCGTACTATCGTTAATGAAACGCGATTACACGGAAGGCAAGGAAACACCACACAACACCTAGCGCGTACACACAGCAAACACAGTAGCAAGCATGGGTCGGCTGCTGCACGAGAACCGCAAAAATGGCGCCCAGCTCGGGGCACCGCAGCGCCACATTGCGGCTCAGTTTCAGTGCATACTCCCTGTAGCATTATTTCACTCATATAAAGATAAATAAATGTATGTTTAATGGTGTTAATAATGACTAACCTGCATTGCTTGGAAAGCCCATATGGAAAATATACGGAAAACATGTGGATTCCGTACGAAACATGGAATTATGGTACTGGCATACGGAACGCTTTCAGTAGAGATGTGCACTCGCGCTGAATTACTGTTTCCGAAAAGGGGAGTTTGTCAGGTCGGAGCCAATCTACCCCATTACGGAGGTCGCATTGCTCAGGAAATTCAAGGACTTTCAAGGACCGGAAAAAATTCCAGGACTTTCAATGGCCTTGAAAACGGATTTTTCAAATTCAAGGGTTTTCAAGGATTTCAAGGACCTGTACGCACCCTGTACCACTTGTAGAAAGGAGTGACGTGAGGCTCAGCTGCTCAGCTAACATTTCGTCTGCTAGGCGCACACGTTCAGTCATGCCTTGTCACCAGCATCGCTGTCAAAAATGACGACTAGTGTTGAAGACGACATTCTGGAACTCGGAATCGCCGCGATTCGCGACGTCGCGAATCATTTTCGCTTTGACGCCCTTTGCAAAACAGCGATTCAAAAATGGACGCCGTTCCAAGCAGCAATGAGGAGGTGCCCGGGGACGCACGCTTGGGCCATGCTCGCTGGTGTGTCTCAATTTTAGCGTGCATGGCATTCCGGTATACGCAATGGGGTCTATGGAATATCGGTATAGAGAATGCACGAAACAGCGGAGAAATAGAATGCGTTAGGTTTCTACAATATCAATTCTGTGCTTGCAAAGTTCTTTGCGCCGCCAGATGGCCTCACCTATCCGGCCTTTCACAATTACGGCTGCAGTAACCCGGTATTACGCTAGTGCATCGAAGTCTACGGACGAACTAAAATTCACTATTAACGCTACCTGCGTGTTTGTCGGCGTGTACCTCATGTGTAATGAAACGACACACTCATTCCGCTTTTTCCGCGCTTCTAACACAATTCCCCGACATGCTGACCACACGTCGAATCACGCTTTCCTTTCGCCTGTCTTTTCTTGGCGGTTTGCGTCTTGTAATTTCATGACACCATTCAAAGCGGATCATGCATGAAGGAGTGAGAGCGTTTCCAGAGCCACGATAAAAACACTCGAATTGTCGACGTCATCGCTGCTAGTACATCGTCACTCAGCAAGGTATTATGCGCCACACCGAACACGTCACCGTAGTGTCGATGTCGCAGGATGATGAAAGCCCATTTGAGCTTTCGTACGCTCTTTGCCCTCGAAATAAAGTAACTTCCAGGTGACGGACGCCATTCAAACTTAGTCAAAAATACTTATGCATACCGAACAATCGAATGAAGGACACATCTCGAGCTTGAAATTTTATGTCGGTGCCCCTTTAAGGGTGACTTGCTAAATGTGAAGGATCCTCTTCCTCGGCAACATTTTTCCTGGTGTGGTCTACAAGATCCCATGCGCTGACTGCGAATTGGTGTACAGTGGCGAAAGCGGAAATTTCTGCAGGCGTTTGAAGCAGCACAAGAACGACGTCGCCAAGGACCACACAATGACAATGCACTCGCAGAGCATTCCGAGAGGCGCTCCCGTGTTGCCACAATTCATATTGAGCGCGACTGTACTTGTTTATTATAAATGACATCATACATACACAGGATAAAGGGCCAAGGGGCAATATGGTGCAAATATCTTGCTAAAATGAAATGAAATCTTCTTTACCGTTATTATCGCTGACATTTCTTTCTCGCAATCTGTGGTGATGGAAAATATTGTGCGCGAAAACAAGACAATTCACCAGAATGAGAGAGACAGGACAGGCACTTGTCTTGTTTTTGCACACAAAATTTTCCTATCAGCTATGCACGTACCATCTCGCCGAATTTCAAGTTTTGTTAAATCACAATCTGTGGCCGCATTTGTATTGGGTATGCCATAAAACTTTGTATACGCGCAGTATCTGTCCGTTTTCCCCTTTTTTTGCATCTGCAGTTTCTTTTTCTGTATCTGCAGCTATTCTTTTTTTGCATGCCCAATTGCATTATTGAGCGTTTCCAATTCTTGCATTCTGTGCAGCAGATCCACTGCGCAGTTTATTTGTCTCTTTTGTTAATCATATATCTGGGGTTTTACATGCCAAAACCGCGATATGATTATGAGGCACGCCGTAGTAGAGGGCTCCATGAATGAATAATAATATCTGGGGTTTATGTCCCAAAACCACAATATGATTATGAGAGACGCCGTAGTGGAGGGCTCTGGAAACTTTGACCACCTGGGGTTCTTTAACGTGCACCTAAATCTAAGTACACGAGCCTCGAACATTTTCGCCGCCATTGAAAATGCAGCCACCGCGGCCGGGATTCGATCCCGCAACCTTCGGGTCAGCAGTTAAGCGCCATAACCACCAGACCACCGTGGCGGGGCGACTTTGCGCCCCACGCCGCAAAAAAGGGAAGGTGCGCGTGATCCCCATCACATGACCTTTTACTGGTGTACGCAGTTAACTGTCTCTATATAAGTGTTGAAATGCAGTAGACTTTTTTATTAGAATCTTTTCAAACTTAAAATGTACAGGTACACCTTCGTTTGTACTGGGCAGAACAGTGGCGCAGCCTTCGCTTGATGCATGACCCGATGCTCATGAGCGGCAGCTTGCAAGTTGTTAGCAGAGGGACTAGCGGCACCTGCCGACGAGATGGAGAAGTACGAGGAGCGCCTGGCTTATGAGGTGGTAAAGGGACTTCACGTGAGGACGAGCGCTCAGAAAACTTATTCTGCCTGCTTTTTATATCTGGAAATGTCAAAATGAAGGTGGTTAACCACACTCTTGTGAAAGCAGAACGTTGCACGTAATGAGCAGTTTGCGAGGAGGGCTATCGGCATCACTACTGCTTCTCAGCATAGCTGGAGGAGGGACTAACTTCTTTAGTAGCTTCTCAGATGGAAGACTTTTGCTTAAAAAATATACTCTCTCTTTTGGAATTAACCGCTGCAGCTTGAACCACTACCGAGGGGAAGGTTTTTATGGCACCGTAAAAAACTGGGTCGCGAAAAATCGATGGTCAGTCCCTTTAAAAGCGTATGTGATGCAGAAGTGTTTTCTACTAAATGAAAGAGACACACAATACCACAAAAAATATACATTTATATTTGGGGCAAGACCCACACTCTACAACAAAAAAAAAGTGTGCTGCTTCAGTGCTTCACAAGGGAGGAAGCATGTGCAAGCTACTCTACATATACACGATATATCACAGCTACAAGACTGGCCAAAGATAGGAGTAAAGAGGCTAGGCAGTAAAGACAATACAAATTCATCTAAACACACCGCATCACTTATTTCTGCCCTGAACACATGGCATAGATAGTCCATCGGAGAAAGTATCAACTAATAACAGGTAGTTGGAATGGAATATGTTGAGGAAATAATGCTACAGCTCTCAACTGAGGGTTGCACCAACTGGGCAAGCTGGATGGAACAACACTGTGTTGACTGCAGCAGAGATTGTGAGCACAAATGTAGCTCTGCTAGAAAAGGCACAGCTGCAAAATGTGCCTTTAATGTGGAGAATATGCACTACTATGCTTCTAGCACTACTGCACTCCTTCACTAGCTGCAATGATTACACATGCAACAACATATCAGAGCAGCATGTGAGACAATTAGACCTTGTCTTACCATCTGAAACATACTTAATCTCAAATTCTGCACACTTACTTGCTCCAAGACCACCCCCCCCCTCCCCCCCGACACAACATTTTTGATGGTAGCCGATGATAACACCTTCACCTGGTGCTTTGCAGCAAACCAGGCTTTGGCTCATTTTACTAGGTCTGGCACATTCTGGCCACTTCAGTGAGAAACAAGCTGTCAGTAGATCGATATTTTTAACAGTCCTCATGATGTGTTTTCTTTTCATTTCTAGCACTCTTGGGAAATCTTACTAAATTTCAGTAGAATGAGTAACAAATCTTAAATTTTAGTAAAATGACAACAGTGAGTTTCAGACCACTATGTCTCGCATAAAGTATTCAATAAACATTCTCCTTTCAACATGGATGAGCGCCTAATTTTGCACGTTTCCCGTATTTTCAACAGTGCTACAACTAATCACACAGGTGCTTGTTTACGATGTCTGCTCTGCTGCTAAAGTCGGTCACACAAAATTTTTAATGAACTTACAATAACTTGTTGCAGGTTATAGCCAATCCCAAATGATGGACCAATGATTTCACGTCAAGTAACAGCAACACTGCCAGCTGATGCAGCAGCACAAGGCTCAGCGTGTTGGTTGGTAGCTGAGCTCTCTCCCCAGAGCAAGGCAGAACATGAAGCGACCGGATAACTGCCGGACAGAACAAGTGAAGCCGCCAAGCACCCTTTGTCACACACGCAGTCTAAGCACCCTCATTCGTAGCCTGCACGTCACATATCACAGCACTGTCTTGCACACTTTCCTGATACGCATCATTCGGGCGTGATTCACTCCAGGGTTGTTTCTGCATCCTCCATATTCAGCAGCACCCAGAACACAATGTGCAAATTCAAAGCAAAGAGTAGCTGGGATTTTCACACAACCAACGTCGTACATTGCAGGGCGCAGCAAGATCAAATCAAAAGGTTAGCCTAACACGCTGCTGATAGCAGGACTCACCATAAACGTGCACAGCTTCACTAATTCCAGATTTTCGTTTTGCACGAGGGTTGTGCATGAGACAGGAAGTGAGGTTTTAAAACCATTTTTCCTTTATATGGGTCACAAGAAAAATTAAAGTACCGTGTCAAGCAAGTGGAAAAAAAAATATGACAGAGTGTATAAAGTGCAATAGAGCGAATTTGGGCATGTTGGTGTAGCATAGTGAAAGGTTGAAAGTCAGTGCTGTGTGTGTTTCCTTCCTGTGTCCCCGTCGTAGTTTCGCACTGTGCGTTTCACTGTATAAAGTGGCACCATTTTTGTCATCCCCATAAAGAGGTCTTCAAATACCATTGGTTCTAGCAGCACAAAGATAAAAAGCCAGAACAGAGTGTGCAAGATTGCCAGTATGTAGCAAAGAAGAAATCCACATCCTTCAGGTGCATCATCATGTGTCTCGCTCGAGGATAACTCGTTCTCTTAGTGCCTCCAACAACAGATGTTATCAGCATATCAGTGCTGTTCGGTAATTAAAGTGTGTTACAGATATGTTCAAATGAATGGTAGTTGCAGTTCAGCACTCGTGTCATATTCATCCTCTATGCTGTTACAACACTTTCAGCAAGGCGACCCAACCAACATGGTGACCCTCTCAGAAAATACTCTAGAAAGAATTCAACAAAAGAACCCGCAAGGGAGATCTTTAGCCCTTGTCATCAACTAAGCCGTGCTTCTCAGTGGCCGCCTAATCAGTGCACCATGCCATCCAGGTTTTACTTCTAGCAGCAGCATGCTGACACAAAATTAAAACAATGCAAGAAACAAGGCCCAGCAATTCCAGCTATGTTTGGATATGGCTCCCACCAACCTCACTCGAAGTAAATGAGTGAATCTCTGACATTGCACTTATGCCTCCCCTTATGACAAAAGTGGAAAGCTCAACAGAAGTGCATGTGCACAATGAACTGGAAAGAAAAACCATTTCGATTCTATGTGAACATACAACATGAAAAAGTGCTACTCTTGTTTTGTTCATGTAGAGGTAAGATTGAGCAGATGACATGTCTTCACCCTGAAGTCGACGATCCTCAACGTAATTTGAAATGGTGTTTTCGCTTATTTTGAGACAGTTTCATTCGATTAAACAGATTTTACAAGTGATGTTCAAACAATCAAGCGCACAGAAATTCTGTACAGTTATACATAAAGCCAGCATCATAAAGACAATTATTTAATGGCTGGGAACTATAAGATGCTGTCAGGTGATGACAGGGGAGAGTGACTACAAATGAGATTTACAACAGCAGGTCGCAAGGAAAAGCTTTCTGAGGGAGATGAATTCCAATTCTATTCATGAGCTCTACACAAAATATTTTTCAGCAGTATCGCTATGTTCTGGCCATGGAATGTACATTCAACAAAGCAAAAAAAAAAAAAAAAATCGTTCAGGTACCCTTAACGTACTCACGGGCTGGCACACCTTCCAATATCATTTTTCAATCAAGTAGGTTCCTAGAGTTATCACTACACAGCAATGGGCCAACAAGGAAGGTTTCAGATTAGTTGAGGTTATGCAGTCCCATTTCCACAACACATGCCAGAAGTGGTTTAAGTGCTAAATAGGACAGCAATAGAATGAAAGGGCTCTCTTGAGCCTTGCTGGAAACCAATGAAAACAACAGAATAATGTCTTTCACGTTCATTATATTAATAGTAATGTAACAGTGTTCAATGCAAGCAAAGGCTGCTTATTGGATCAGCCTGTCACAGAGATTTGTGGCTAAACTAGGTTCTGCTATGCAGATGGCAAGAATTCCAACAGACGAGGAGAGCTGCTTGTTCACATCACTGCTATGCTTAGCATCCATGGCAGAATAGATAAAAGATAGAGGAAGCTTCAATTCTTTCAAGTACTATATCACATGAGATTTCAGGGAATGAAACGCAAGAAAAGCAAAGTCCCACAATAACAAACCCAACCAACAAAATCTGATTCACAATAATATAGAAACTGAATTGCGCTTGACAGGGCATGCCAGCATGAATCGCAGCTCGAATCCAGTAGCCAGCAACGGTGAACACCGTCCCAACGAGAGTCACACTTTCTGCACAGCACGTGTGCTTGTATGAGGCAGCACACTGCAGACGCTCAACATGACAGGCTGAAAGTGGGTGCAAGACGGTGCAGCTGTGAAATAGTTCGGGCAACCAGCCCATTTTCTGAGCACCACGAGGCCAGCAGTGTAGACTGCACTCAGTCGTCCTTGCTCCCCTTGGAATGACTAGAGTTTGCCGACCGCTGCCGACGAATCTCTTCCCGGAGCTGTGCTTGCTTGATTCTAATCATGAGCGTTCCAGATGTCCACATCCACTGACCCTGCGTAGTTGGAATATGCATCATCATCAGCCTGACTATGCCCATGGCAGGGCAAAGGCCTCCCCCATATTTCTCCAATTAACCTGGTCCTGTGATAGCTGCGGCCACATTACTCTCAAAAAAGCTTCATAATCATATCTGCCCACTTAACTTTGTCCCCCTGGTTTGCTTGCCCTCTGTTGGAATCCCCTGTGTTACCCTTATAGGGGCCCTGCAACCCTTTTTCAACATGGTTGGAAAATGCTGCCTATCAGTAGTCGCAGCTCCTGCAAACATGTGAGCCAAATATTACAGCACTGCACGCAGCAGGAAATTTGCCAAGCGAAGGCACTCTTCGCTTGGCAAATTACGTCATCGACTAGCTTGACTCCGTCAACGAAAGCAGGGGACACAGCTATTGGTCAATTTGATAATCCTTGTGTTTCACAGTTACCGCAACCGCTATGGGGGCCACCACGTGCCGGTGCCGCACACCACAGAGTTAATATCCCCTTCAGGCGCGAATTATGATGCACTGTCTGCAAATGTCTCAAATTTGCACAACGTAATTCTAAGGCACTCAATATTACATTCCAAGAAAGAAAATTAAGTAATATGCTGTTGTTTGTGAGTTTTGCTAATTAATTCTAATTAGAGGATAATTGAATATTTAATTACTCAGCAGTCAGGCATGTTCCATTTTTATACAAGAATAAGGAAATTGTTGGTTTAAAATGCATGCGCAATTTGTTTTTGGTTGCGTTCATTTCGTGCGGAGAAAAATAATACTTATGACGTTGGTCCTGGAATGCAGCACGTCGAACAACCCGTCTAACATCGTAGTGCCTTCACCAAAGTGATCGGTTATGGTCATACTTAGCACATTGAGGTTAAGTCAAGGCACGTTGACCATGCAAAAGGTTCAATTGATGCTATGCGCAATGTATCTTGCCCTTTCTTTCCGGCTAGTCCAAAAAACTTGACAAAAGTTGCGTCCACATATGTGGACGTTGCGCCTGAAGGGGATATACTGACTCTAGAGGAAAAGCTCCCCATAGGGCCCATGCATTGAAACCTATAACCGCATGGGTTCTGCCATGATGGAACAAAACGAATGTTGCCAGATCCTGAGATGCTCGCTATTGAAGGTAGTAGTAGTCAGTTTTAATATACCAACCTAAGCCAGCTATGCGCTGTTGGCGCTATGTCAGGGTACATCTGCTGTGTTTTGATGCATGAAGCTGTGTGTTACTGTGTAGCAGTGTCTGTGCAGCTGGCCCGGTTGATAACAGTTAAAATTTCCACCTGTTCGTGCATGGTTTTTAGTAAGCACGCCCTACCAATAATGCATAACGAATAGAGTTTCTCCGTTCGCTGGCACAAGGGTCACTCGACGGATTCGCAGCTCAAAGTGAAGAACGTAGGCCGTGGTCGCGCGGTGCTTCAACTTGCAATGACGAGATACCCGTATCCACAGTTCTTTTTCAGTTCATTGCTGCCGTACTTCAGCGCAGAGAGCCATAAAGCAGAACAATGTCAATTGCAGCATGCAGAATGTGAGTGAGAAGCCGTCACCAGAAAGCTTCGATCAAAACTAAAGTTACACGACACACGAAGTTTTATCCGCCGTTAAAAAAAACTAAAAAAAACTTAAGTTGCGCTAAGTTGGTACATAACTTTCAGTGCTTGTTTCATGTCTTCTTTGCCATCCGTGCTGGTTTGCACTGAAGTTTTCAAAAAGGCTGTCACATGAAGTCGAGTTGTTGGTACGTGGCCACAGAAAATGCACACGACGGGAGAATATGACAACTACGATATACATGACGTGAACTAAGTTTCAGGGGCTTCAAAGGGGTACAGACACCTTTTTTTGAAGGCGAGTTTACTCTGCCATACAAATCTCCTGTATGCAGAGACGGCTCTGAGCAAGTGTGAAGCTCAGAAAATGCTGATAAGATATTTTAATGTGATATTAAAGACAATTTTTCCAAGGCGCACCTACTGACATCGACACTAGCTTGACGTCAGGCTACAGTACAAATTCTGGTGACTTCACGCAGCAGTCTGGCTAGTTGTGATGAAGTTAGGTACCAAAACTTCCAAGATGGCCGCTTGTGCGTCATCAAAACTTCCAAAATGGCCGCTTGTGCGTCACCAACAGAGCCATGATGCGGAGCGGCCGTGGAAACGTCACTATAATATTGTGCGAGCACGTGACGAGATGCTCATGCCGTGTTGTGACGTCAGGGTACAGTAGGAACGGAAACTAGCTTTTAAAAACATACTGTAATTACTTTTTCAGGGTGCACTCGCGCTTATCACTACCTTTTTTAGGCTCTTGAGGGCTTGACCTTGCATTTGAAACTGAAAATATTCGTGTCAGTACCCCTTTAACACGACGCGCAAACCGGCGCAATCGACTGCGAGCACTCTCTCGTGTACTCTCGAGTGTTGACGTTGATATGGTGGCGCCATCTAGTAAACCAGCCTGCAAACGTGCCTTTCCGCGCACAGTAAATTGCATAAATAGCTATTGTATTCTTTCGTGAAAGTATTCAAGATAACCACGAAACAATATCCGCACGTTTTTAATTGTGCAAATGTTTCTTTAGAATTGATATGGCGAGTATTGTGAGTGTTGTAGAATGCTAATTTTGGCGCATCTTTAAAGTAATGTGATGGCAACAATCACAGTGTTCCAAGATGTCAGCGTTCTTGTGGTTAGCGGTCTCGCGGCCCAGCTTTTCCTCTAGAATCAGTATATTAACTATGCTGTACACTGTAATGTGCGAGAATTACACAGTAGTGACACAGGGACGTTCATGATGACAACAAAAGTGAGCCATTGCATTAAAAGAAGAGAAAGTGGTCATGCTGACGTTTGTCCCTCTGTCATCCCTCCCATTGTGTAGCTCTTGGTGTGCCCTCTAACGACCATCTTGCCTTCTTATTATGTGCCCTGCCCATATCCATTTTTTATTCTGAATTTTGACTAAGATGCCATTAACATCCAGATGCAGAATAAATGTACACACATGCATGCACAGTCCGTGTAGGTTTGAAGTGTACATGCCGATACACACACCAATGTAAAACAAAGATTGAGATTGGGTAATACTTGATGATAGCTCAGGCTAAGAACAAGGACAAAGGAAGGCACACTCGACACAACGCAGCACTGTGTTGCGCCGAGTGAGCCTTTCTTTTGTCCTTGTTCTTAACCTGCGCTACCATCAAGTGTTATGCAATATCAACACGACCCCATTGCCACCCTCATTGAGACTTGGTCAGCAGCACCTTGGCGGGGCAACTTCTCATACAAGTTAAAGGGCATGCAGTATACCATAAATGAACAAAGATGGGCCAGTACAATGTACAGTTAAACCTCAATATAATGAAATTCTCGATATAAAGAAATATTAAAGATTTTATAAGTTCATGTCCATAGAACACCATTGACAGCTCAATATAACAAAGTGTGTTTATCCACGATTTTAGTATAATGAAGTTTCACTGCTGACCAGGCAATAAATTGAAACTTCTGCTGGTGCTGGTGGCCATATGACCGACTTGGACGTTGTTTCTGCGAACGCATTTTTTAAATCGTGCACCGTGTGACAGAGCATAGTTCTACATTCGATGCCATGTGTCAGCACCCGATTTAGTACTTCTGTTATCCTTGTCGTGCCTTGCTGCCTTGTCGAGATCTCAATCAGTAAAAAAAAAGGTTATTTTGGGATACCACCGAGTTCCTCCCTTTCCATTTTCCTAAACTAGGCAAGAAGCTATTCTGGACACTGTGAGGCACAAAGTAACTTCCCAGCAAAAGCAATTGGAACTATAACAGGTGCCTTTACCACAAATGAAAGTATTCTCGGTAAAGCACATGCCTGAAGCAGCCGACTTTTTATTTTAGCTACTTTCTCTTACCAGCCACATCACTACAAGCTCTATATAATTATGTGGATATTCAGTGATAAAGCTGAATTAAAAGACTGTTGTTGAGCCAATGCATAATGGTGACTCAAATTCACGATGCCATACTATGTCTTGCTCAATTCTTCGGACACAAGCGCGCGCAATGTTGCAGAACAAAAAATGAGGCCATCATAAACAGAGGTGCCATAATTCAGGTTGCTTTCATGCACTCTGAGACCACAGCTCTTTTGGTTTTGTGGCGTGCGACGGCTTTCGATGCTGCGCATTTATTGGTGCAAGGGCAGAGACAGTGGTTCCGTTCAAGCCGGATACCATCGGTGTCGCACCTCTGGGCATCACTTGTGGTTTTCATCACAAGCCGTGGCAACAGAATAGGCACGATAGCATAGCCACATATTTCCCTACAGTATACTGGACCTGCATTGCTTTGGGCTTTACGCATGGCGTACGGCTGCTGTGAAGAGGACTTTGCCGGCGCGGCATCAAGTCGTGGCTGCTGCATTCACCAAACTTTTTTCTCATTATTGGAGTTAGTTTTTTTACAGTACTACACTTCCTGTGCAAAAAGAAGCCTTTGACGACTGTACTCTGCTTAAAAGGTCGAATTTCAATTTAACAATGTTTCGATATAACAAAGGTAAATTGGCGATCTTACTGACTTCGTTATATTGAGGTTTATCTGTAACTCTATTTCTTGTTTTTTTTTTCCCCAGTTCACCACAAGCCCTCCCTGATTGGCTGAATTGGTAGGAAGTTTTAGTTGCACCAATACTGCCTGTCAATTAGCAGCCGCTGAGAGGTCGAAATGAGGGTACACAGAGATCACAAATGATGGACACAAACATATACTGAAAGAAAGACCTAAAACACATAAAAGTGGCAGTGTTAGTGTAGAAAATGCATCTACTTCACAGACAGGAGCTTTGAAAGACTTGTCATAACCAAGCAAGCAGCTTCGCCTAAATTCTCATAAGACATTATGAATTTTGCCTGCTTTCATTTCAGTATTGTATGCAGCATCAGAGTTCCAATACTTCTTGTTGAAGAGTTACTACAGCTGTAAACTTGTTGCCTCTTCGTTCATGATCGACACTCATATTTTTGCAGAAGCCTGAAGGCCTATATTATATTTAACTAAAACTTGTCCGCCTAAATTTTTAGTTTGCCATAACACATGTAATGAAATTAGACATAGGTCGAGAATAAATGCGGCAACTTTCATTACTTTGTGACATGGAAACATAATTTACATTTAAAAGACAAAGACCAAATATGATGAATATCACACTTCCTGCTGCCATTAAATCTAACAGGGATCCATAGTAATTAGAGTAACAGGTGCAGTAACTGCATAATGGTGAGTTACAATTAGAAGGTGGGGCAGATTTTTTTCTATCACTCAGGTTCTGCGAAAGTTGTTATAGTTAATTTACTGAAAAGGAAAACTGCACACAACTGGTGCTGTGTTAAACAAAACTGCCCGTGCTTTTCTTCAACAGCTAGCAAATATGTGTTTAGAAATTGCACTTTGCAATTTTTACATGCCAGAACCATGATATGCAATTATGAGATCTGCCTACAGTGGGGAATTGAGGATTAATTTTGACAAGGCGGATGCCAGGGCTACCTGGGTACACTAACATGCACTGCAATGTAGGTATGAAAGCATCTTTACATTTTGCCTCTAGCTAAATGTGACCATCCCGACCAGCCATCAAAGAAAAGAAAAGCTTCAAGGTGGCCATGATGAGCCAAACTGTAGGTGAAGAAAGGTTCTCACCACCATGATGATGCAGTTGAGCAGCAAGGGCGTGGAGAACACGAGCGAGATGAACATGCCCTGGCTGTCAAAGTACTGTTGGCTGGAGAAGGCCTGCCAATGCCGTGCAGCTAGCTCGTTGAGCGCCTCCGAGAAGTACACCAGCAGCACTGCACACAAAGCTTGGTGGCATTAGATCATGACATGGCATTTTCTTCAACACTCAAGTTCTGTTCGACATCGATCATAGGCAAGTTGTGTCCAATCACTTGTTGTCTAAGAGGTAATCTGTTTTGTAACAGGGCTCTCCCAGAAAACAAGAGCACAACCACCGGGAAATTTGGTGGTGAAGCGATACTGCAGCATCCAACCCACGTACACATCTGCACAAAGGATCAACGTATATGCAGTTGGTCCTTCAAGCCATGCCATGCCAAAAGTGAACCAACAATACATGCTTAAGTCTGTGTCACAGTGCCCCTGTAAAATGAGCAGTGGCACGTGCTGCTATGATACCCAATCGGTTCAGTGTCAAGAGACTTGCAGAAAACTTACACTATAGATTATTCAATTCCTAACTTATGCTTTACTTGCATCACCACAATGCAGTGTCTAAAGTGGTGTTAGCAGAGCACAATATTTGGACATGTCAAATCTGTGCAAGTCAGAAAAGTGTGGGATAGTTGATGTAATGAAAAAAACTGTCATCCATTTGTTTGTAGCAAAGAGAATTCTTATGGATGTCACAGAAAGAAAGCTTCCAAGTTGAAGAAAAATCCTGGACAATGAAAAATATTTCGTCAACTAGTTTTTTTTGTTGTTGTTTTTTTAGAAATCTGTACGGATTCGCTTTGAAGCTTCATGCTACGAATGAGTGGACAGCAATTTTATCCTTCTGATATTTGTACATCTAACATGAAAGTATATGCGTTAAAATAAATATAGATACAAAGCCAAACAGCACAAACATTGCAGCACAAGATGAATACAAAGAAATTATGCCAAAAAAAGTGAATGTTCCTTGTTGATATTCTGTTCAAGCGTAATGCACAGAGCACACAGCTAAGGCTCAACTACAGTGACAGAAAAGGGTAGCGGAAGGTTAGGTGGTGCCACAGAGTTAGGAAATCTGTAGGCTGGCTGTTGCAAAACAAGGGTAGTTGATCACTGGGAGACACCTTTGTCCTACAATGGCTGTTGACAATCTTGCTACATGAACTATTGTGTGATTTTTCTTTGCAAGCCAAAGAACCAGTCGGCAACAAATGAGTGTGTGCCATCAAGCACAGCCTCTACAGTGACAGCATCAGATCATTACTGTGCCGACCACATTAGGAAATCGGGCACACAAAGAAGGTCACAAACAACCTCGGGGCTTTCAGGTGCCCTCAATGCTGTAAACATACAAGCCGATCTCTGTTTCCAAGTCTCTGACATTAGTGATGTCGTACCAAAATATCAAAGCTAAAGATTTCTTCTCTTCTGTATGTGTTTTTACCCAGCAGAACTAGCATCGTAATCGGATAACTTATGATCTGGACATTTAAAAAAAATGTTCCACTGAGACATAGTTCATAGGTAAAAACTGCACAAACGAAACAAAACACAAGGAAGACACTGGACAGAGTGCTGCATCACCAACTATGCATCACGAACTAGCCTGCCAGCAAATGTTCTTGAAGCCCACTGAGACAACACCGGCAGGGCCGAGAAGTGAAGAGGAAAACACAGCGCACGAACAGCAGCACACCCGAGGCAGCAGAGGGGGGCGACCAACACAGTGTTGCCAAGATAAAAGCAACAGTTTCAGTGACATTTATGTTGTCAATTTTGCTTCCTTAAATTGCTCTGGCAGGTATCCCTTCACAACCGCAAGGCTCCCACTTTCAAGGATAAAGTAAAAAAAATTGCCCTAGATAGAAAGTTTTGCAAAGCTTATTCTTATCCATTCTTGACAAAATGGTTGTAAAATCACAGTGAACTCAAGTATGTAAACATTATGGGGAAATCGCAAAACCTGGCAGGTATGCAGGTTACTGTTCAGATACTGCTCGAAACATTGTACCAACAAAGTTAAACTGGAGCAAAAAATACACCTTTGAAATAGCATAAACGGCAGCTACTGCCTGTGCACTTCTAATTGTGTGCGGGGATATGCCACTGGAACAAGATGACAGGCAGCGTCAACAACAGCTTTATTATAGCAAGCATGCAGGGTATGAAACCAGGGCTGCTACTGGGGCTAGCTAGATTCAGTAGATGCAACTCTGTGTGTAACAAAAACGAGCCCCTCGATCGATTCCCCTTCCCATGGCCCCCAGCAGGTCTGGTGCCCTTAGGTAGCATACGAAGGTTTGTTGGTCAGCCACCTGCTACGAAGAGTTTGCGTGCTATGCGTGGACACCACTGGGTGTTGAAAAGAACGTCCCCCACAGCCCATGTGGCTGGCACTTTTCAAGGGTCATGAATAGCCAGGACAACACATACTTAATGCAAAGGTTGGTTCGGTTCCCTCCAAATTAATACACTTCAATTAAGAACTACATATCAATCAATCTCCCTTCTTGTCTGTCTCACAACACGGACAAGACAAGTAACAGAACTGCTCTCCTATTCTTGCCCCGTAGTGAGACCTTGAATTGCATGACTGCTTTCAAATGCAGTGTTTTCTATCATTGAACAGGGGGGAAATGCTGCTGAAATAGCCCGTAGGGAATTCCGTCACAAACCCCACTAGATTTCTTTTTATTAGTTAGGCAAACTGAGTGAAATTGAACAAACTTGTTCTTTTCTACAGATTCCAAATCTATAATTAATTTTTGGCAGCTGCATTAGAACAAAAGAAGTGCAATTTCTAAAAGCATATTTCTTACGGGCATTTTTGGCAACTTTGCTTTGTCAAACACAAAAACAAAGTATGTGGCAAGACTGCCAGAGAGCTGGTCTAGGCGATGATGTTAAACAAACTTTGAATGCAAAATAAAATAGACACAAATATGAGTGACATTTTTTTTCCTGCATACTATTTTCTGATCATTGAGAATTATAATTTGGTGAATAACATTAAGAAGATAAACAGCATCACCGGCTAGACCAGCTTCCTGGCAGTCTTGCCACATACTTTGTTTTTGTGTTTGACAAAGCAAAGTTGCCAAAAATCCCCGTAAGAAACATGCTTAAATATGTGTTAGAAAATGCATATCTTTTGTTCTAATGCAGCTATTAAAAATCTACCAAGAGATTTCAAATCTGCAGAAAAAAACTGAAGTATTAAATTTCATACCATTCACCCAACTTTTAAAAAACATTTTTTAAGACCTACGTCCAACAAGCCCAAGGGGTCAGAAGCACCCCTTGGGCTTGTTGAAAAAACACATCCTGCGGAAAGCTGACACGGCTATGAAATGCTCAGCCAAATATTGCAGTCGTGCGCGCCGCGTAAAGGCTACAAGTGGAGCACGAAGTTGTTGTTTTCTCAGGCGCCCTCTTTTCAAACAGAGGCCGGTTCTCACTCTTGTCGGTGGGCGGAGCGCTTGTCAGTTGACATTACGGATCTGCTTCTCCGCGTCGCAAGAGACATAGCATCCTTATTGGCCAATAGCTGACATAAATCAAGAGCGTTGTTTGGATCAGATGCACTTGTTCCTGTTGACGGAGTGTATAATAGTTGCTGTAGTTAAATAAACAGGCTGAAATACGAAAAAACTTTGTAGCGAGTTTTCAAAAAGACGACTCAGTTCCAGCAGAGGCCAACTGTCTGCTGAACTCAGCGCGCCCACCCACCTTCGAGCGTAACCTAAATTTGGCCACACTGCCTTTTCGGTACAGCAGCCTGTTGTGCCTCGCTTGTTTCGATAAGTTTTAAATGTCATAACTAAATGTCATAACTGGCCTCAAATCTTACAAAACTTGTGTGTGACGTTGAGTTCTAACGCCACGGATCTCATGCTGACTTGATCAGTGCGTGCACAGATTGAGTTGCAAGCAGGTTCTTAATTAACAGGCCGGAGAGCGGCCCCTCGTGAACCATGAGGGTTGGATTATAGCTTTTCTTTTATTCTTATTCTTTTGACAGAGACTGCACACTATCATTTAACCTTTGGATGATACAAGTCACATCAAAAATATCTCGAAGGTGGATTCAGCGGTAAGGTCGAAATAATACAACCTGAATTCCACTGTCAGCTCACTGAGAGTACTTTTGCTTCCAGTCATCTTCAAAGCACAACCATCAGCCTATGTTTACGCTTACGTAAGACCACTACATAATTTGTGGGGCATCATGCAGGCCGAAGTCAACAGCTTCGGCTCCGAATTCTTCCGTTCGTTGTGTCGTGCCGTTATAAAAATGATAAACGTGTGTTCTCTTGAGTGCTTCTCCATATATTGACAATGCTTCGCTCGCCCGAAATTTGTGCATACCAGCGTGACAAAGGTATCTTCAGCTGGCCGAAAGTATGTGCATCCCATGGGCGCATGCTGTGGGGCAATTCTAGTAATTGCTGCCTCAAACTGCACACATCCAGTGGCAGCAGCGTGTTCTAAGCTGTTCTAAGACCGCCTGCGTTTGCATTGCAGGGGTCTGGGCCAGCCGCCGCGCAGAACCCCTCAAAGACGAGGACAAGACACTGAGCAACACGTCTTTATCATCTGAAGACTCGGCCGCGACTCACTGTCAACGGCCACTGAGCGCGAGCCGCGAGCGTGCCCGTGTCCATCATTCTCTTCTACCGTCGGCGTACTCGCGGCTGGCGCTCCCATAGCATATAAAAGTTACACACGCAGACGCCACACTTACAAGGATATTGTAATGCGCCTACATTGAGTGCATTTAAAGCATGCCTGCTGTCACAAGCTGCACGCAGGGGCAGCGGCGCCTTCTGAGCAGCTGAACGATAATCTATTTTGCGCAATTAGCACTTATTTGCAATTCGTGCTTTAGCGTGGCATACAGTGGTTCTCTATAACCGATATTTTGTATTTAGTTGCTTTCATACTCGGAGACCTACTATCATACTAATTAACCGCTATTGTTAAGCATCACGCCACCGCGTTAAAGCGACTGCCAAAAGCGTGCCCCGATGTCAAGCCAATCTAGTAACGTTGGTCAAGCACAACAATCACAAATTTACCAGTGACATGTCTCCCGCAAAATGAAAAAGTTAGTGCCCTTGTACTTTTCCCTTCTGATTGTCCATGTGTAAACAAGGGGACCCTTTGTCATCACAGTGGGCTGGCAAAGGGTCCCCTTGTTTAAAATGAGCATAAATAAGTTGGTCAAACACCATGGTGATGGCAGTTGTGTTTTTTTCTTTTTAATGTAAAGGCATCGTCCATTGTACCTCAAGGTCAGACAGTAAACAGGGAAGTCTACTGGAAAATTTTACTGCATTTGAGAGATGCCATGGGCAGTATGAGACCTGGTGTAGTGAATGGACGAAATTTGTTAGCAGAATTCATGTGTTTGTGAACTTTGAGGACTTCTGTGTGGATGTCACTATGAAGACAAGGAAGACGAGTGAGGGGCAGATGGCACGCACGGCAGCGGCATGAGAAGATAACAGGAAAAGCGGAGCAGATAGAGAAGGAATAGAAGCGCGTGTGGAATGCACAGAGGAACGAGACAGGTCGAAGGATACGCCGGACCAGTGTGCTGTTCGTGGAGCTCCTCCTGCCTGTTTCTGGTGAGGCCCTGCAGCCGAGGTGCGTGCTGTGTTGGCGTGCGGGACAGGGACAACCGGTTCCTGATCTCCGCCACCACCTGGGACGGCGTAAAGCCGTGCTCTGTTCGAGGCCCAGCAGAGGCCTTGTCTTCACGCCAAGGCTGCACGTGGGACGTGTGCCACCCGAGTGCCTTGGCTCACCTGCGATAAGGGTCGTTGCAGCACGCAACGATATGCCGCCTCCGGAAGACGTCATAGTCTACGAACTCGTGAGACCTTGTTTTTCCCATAAGTTGGACATTCTGCCTTTAGGACCTTGGGTGTAGTTTAAGTGTGTTTAGCTCCGTGCACGCTTATATTTCATGATCGTTTGTCCTTTGTCTTGATAAATACTGTTTCAAGCTCACTCGTGCGTCTTCTTTTGTCGTTCATTCCATTAGCTATGCACACGCACACGTGATGAACCCTACTGTCGTTACACCTGGATTGTGTGAAAACCGGACTTGTATGTTGCAATTGTGGTAATGTGCTGGCTCACGTATCACTCCTTGTGCGTAGCTATTTAGCAGAACATCACACTCCCACTGTTCCCCATTCACTGCATTCTAGGGATCTTGCCCCAGCAAGATCCGAACATAAAACAACGTAGAAAGGATGTCGCACTAATCCATAGTGGAGACTCAGGACGCCGCAATGAGGTACCTTTATGCCATTCCAGAAAATGTGTTCCAGAAGGCTTTAGAAAAATTGAAGAAACAATGAGAATGGTGTATGGCGAGTAGAGGGGACCACCTTGACAAGGACAGTACTTAGAAAGTTGTACAATAAGCCCTAATGAGCAAAAGTTCGGCTTCTTTTTGAACACACCTCGTACGTCCCCATCTTTCATGTTTGTGCGAACATATTTTTGTCCAAATGTGCTACTTCACCAAGGAGAATAGACCTTTTTCAAGCACACAAGCGCCACCAATGGGCGTGCATGCGCTCATGGGAAAAGTGCGTACGCCACAGCAGTCGCCGCACCGATCGCGCGGGTCTCACGCTTTAGCTTTCCGCTTACACCGTGCCAGCACTTGTCAGATCAAGTGAATGCAACAAGGTGTAACATATTACTGCGTAAATCAGTCGTGAACTTTTGTGCTTAACTACGGTGGCCTCTTTACTATTTCCATCTGTCTAGTGTTCCCGCGTGCCACTGTCGGACCACCTGAGCGGTTTCGAAGCGTCATTATTATATATTTTTTTGGAGCCAGCATGCCCTATGGCATAAATTAAAGAGATACAACTGGGTTTCCTAGACGAATTCCGTGAGCGGTCATTACAATTCGTGCATCGTGGATCCACTTGAAATCAACGCCCATCGACCCTGTTGACGAGCACAAGGTCAGGCTCTAATATTTAAAGATTGCGCGAAATAGTATCTCACCTCCTAATCTTTCTTTACATTGCCGAGAATGTAAGTGCACGTCGAAGTTCGATGAATGCGCAGTTTTGTACCGGCACAGGAATGAAGAAACACATTCAATGATTGAGGCATGGCATATCGATAGCAGTGATAGCGCATGTGTGAGTTTATTTGGTGGAGAAGAAGAAATCAAATGCTTTAACAGTTATCTGTCATGTAGACCTTCATGTCATGTCATGTCTACTGGAAACCTATCAACCCCACGCGTGCCGGATTGATAGGTTTGCCTATTGCACGGGCATGCGCAGATAAGTTTTCGTTCGTTTGTTTCTTTTTCCGCCGTTGTGCGCCTTTGCAGTTGTTAGTCGGCGTCCGTGGTGTCTTTACTTCTTCCTTGTGTCCGTGTTTGCACGCCCTGTCTTTTAGAATGAATTCGGTGTTCCAGCTCATATTTAATACATCATGATGATATCGGCATGCGATAATACACATGCTGCTCAACTGCTACATCCGATGCATATCCGCTCGGTGATACAGACACTGCACTGTGTTAGTCCTTTCGCATTTCATGCGTATAGATACATGCAGATGCGTGCGGATGTGTGCGGTATTTTGCAGCGTAAGAATAGTCAAGAAGCAGCGACGTGTTCTTTTCGTTTTGTGGTCCCACCGATATCACGGTGCCAACGAGCAGCAGGCGAGCGAACAGCCGGCTTACTCGCCGTACACACTTTTCCCATAGTGCTCCGCGCGCCCGCGGGGCACTCTGGGATTGCTTGAAAAAGGTCTATTCACGCTCTCTTAAGTGCTTAATGAAGAACATTCCCCCTTGTCGCCTTTCAACTTTTATTTGTTTAATTGGGTGAAGAGTCACTGCACACTAATTGCTTGCCCCTTGAAGACAGCTGCAGCTTAATAAAGAGCCATGAAGGGGGGATGAAGGTCTTAAAATAGCAAAAAATTGCAAAAAATCTCAATTTTTGGAAATCACAATTTCAAAGTATTTATAGTCCAAATTATGCTCAGGAAAAATATTATGCTATGGCAAAATAGTCTTTCTTTTTCTTACAGGCTCATTAGATTAAATTACAAATGTTTTTAAACCTTGATTGTCTCAGCTTTGTTATTTTTGTGAAGTGAATCTGCCTTACTGAAGCTTTGAGGAAGTTTCTGTGAACATATTTAAACAAACTTGGTATCATTCTTTGCAGCAACACCTGACCTACAGGCTAAAACTTTTTTTTTTCTTTAACATTGATGCAATTGAAATTATTTGATAAGTAGCAGGTAATTACTGGAAGTTAATTCTTACCTTCCAAGTTTGAAAATTATGTCTAATCAAAGAAATGGCTGTTTTGTAACCTAATTTGCTTTAGCCTGAAAGGTGGACCTTTTAGAAGAACCACGTAGTTCTGAAAAGTAACTTTTTATATTATAATTACCATAACAACCCGTAAGAAATTACATAATTACAATGCGGAAATTTGTCCTTACTTCCTTCCTAAATGAGATATTTGAAATTTGTTTGCAGATTTGAAGTCTTTATTATATGATGCACATGCATGCCGACTTTCATTAAGATAGGATAATAAATAAACTTCTTTCACGAACCTCTGCCCCCCCATCCCCTTAAAGGGACACTAAAGAGCAAAACGATTTTTCTCGCATTAGTATAAAGTAGTCTTGCACGATACCAAAAACACCCCGCTTTCTGCGCGAAGACGCATGATAAGCGAGAAAACGCGCAAAAAGAAAATACAGGTGGCAACGCCACCTTGGAATTCCCGCACCATTTGCTGTGACGTCACATATTTTTGACGGCGCCTGCTTGGGCCTACGTAGTTCCTAATCGGTTAAATCGAAGTACATTGTCCTCTGAGGGGGCCAGAGTCTTGACATAACGAGTTTGTGGAAATTTCGTCGAGCCAGTGGCGCCAAAATACGTTAAATGCTCTTTGAAGTCTTTTACGTCACGAATTACAAAGTTCAACGCGAAATTTAAAAATGAAACTTTGAACTTGGTTTTCTCCTCTAATAATAAACCTATGGAGGTGAAATAAACTACACAAGAGTTCTCCAAGCACACTTTATCAATGTAAACCAATTCATTGTTTCTCTTTAGTGTCCCTTTAAAGGGCCCCTAAACCACTTAGAGGTCGAAATTTAGTTGTGGTCTGAGAGTTGTGCACGAGTCTACAACGAACACGTAGTTATGAGAATTTTTCGAAACAGTGGTGTAATAGCGGAGTTACATGCGTTTGATGATCAAAACGCTGCGATCGCTCGTTTCACTCTTTCCTTCGCTACCCTCCACTCGTCTGCTGGTCTCCTCTCCCAAAGTCGCTTGCCCTCCTCTCCGAGTGCCCCTCCCAATCTCACATGACATACCGTCATCGCTGACGCGCTCTTCGAAACAGCGGGCACTTCTGGTTGCTGCGACTCCACGAACTCCATGCTTCGCGGCTAACCGTTGTTGTTGTCGCTTGTTGTTGTCGTGCCAGCCCGTGCTCGTATAAATTGTGCCGGTATGGACCCTGTGTTGCGCACATGCCTTCAAAGGATCGCCAACATGATGAACCCGTACGGTGACACGTGTCGAGTCTTTTCGTTTTTCCAGTCTGCGCTTTTGCAGCCAAGCAGTGATGCGTGAAAGCCATCGCATTCAGTCTGCACAGCTTATCATACCGCGAGGCGTGACTGTGCTGATACGCTAGCGATTTGGCAGTTGTGTTACGGGGCGCAGTTGCCGATTGCCAAGCGCGCACACGTGGGCAACACGACGAAGAACAGCAAGGGGCGCGAGCAGCTGCTTGTAGACTAACCGGAAATCGTAGGTTCTTGTTCGACCAATTGCAGCTTCGCCTGCATACCGCATCACAGATTCAATACGCTGACGTCCCACATGTCACTAGGCAGATGGGAAGGGCCCGAAGAGGAGAAAAACGTTTCTTAAAATTTGTGGCATGCCCGTGGCTTGTAGCGCTGCCACGTGTGGCATCGTTGATCGTGACGGCATTCTGCACACGATGCACGTGTTTGCTTGAAATGTTTGAAGAAATATCAGACACTCCTTAGCATTGGCGAGTGTTTACTCTACCAGTCAGCCAAGAGTAATCCAGAAAATGAGACAGCATGATTACAGAGGTAGGCCCATTCTGACAGACTGATATGTTGTGTTTCCACAACACAAACAATGATAACCTATCTGTTGGCACAATGCGTACAAAGACTTTAGCCGTGCTTGTGCCAAGAAAACAAGCAGAACTCAAGAGCCGAATGAAAAGCCACACACACTGAGTCCAAAGGTCCAAAATAAATAATTCCAGATTAACAAAGTTCACAAATAAACACTACTTGTCAGCTGCGCCAAATCGAGAGGAGCATTCATGGAGACTGCTATCATGGCTCCAATGAGCTACCCTTGCATTTAATGTTTTTGTAACCGTGACTGACGCTTTCACATGCCCTTGTGATCTTACTGCATGCGCTGTAGCTGACACAGACTTACACAGTAAGTCTACAGCACTAAGTCAAGCAACACAGGCAGCCAATACTTTTAGAACATTGCGAATAAAGGTCACATTTCGGGCAATCATTTTTGGACACGCATCGTTTTTGCAAGATTTCATATGACTAGCACCAAATGCACTAGCATCCAACACCAGGAAAGTTTCTGGCACAGCACAGGATACAGGCTTAGGTCACATGTATCAATAACTTGTCCAAGAGACAGCATACAAGAGAACGATGTTGAATGATATCATTTTTAGTTCCACAAGGCACATCCTTTGACATCACAGATTGCAGCAAACATAGAGCCAGGCTGACAGATTGTATAGCACTCAAAAACACATGGTTTGCTTTGAGAAGAAGAATACCCAAACTGAACCTCTTTGTGTGCCTTTCCTACATAAAAAAACAGAAAAAAAATATACAAAAATAAAAAGTTTCGCCGGGGCCTACAGGATTTATCGACCTGCATAATTAAAAAAAATTACATTCAGGGGTTTTATGTGCCATAACTACTATATTATTAGGAGATCACACCTTAGCAGGTGACTCCAAACAGATTTTGATCAGCTCAGGATATTTCACGTGCAATTAAATCTGAACCAACATTCGTTTCAGCAGTGTAACTAAAAACGAGGGACAGAGAGAGGACAGACAAGAATGTTTCAACCACGACATAGACAAGGACAGTGTCAGCTTTGAACGGGCTAGCTCTGTTGAATATTGTTTATATAAATTTGAGCACACTGGCATTACTACATTGTGCCACCATGAAACCTGCATCTCCGCACATAGTAATAATATCTGCTGGGGTTTTGTGTCCCAAAACCATGATACGATTGTAAGAGACGCCATAGTGGAGGGTTCCGAAAATTTGACCACCTTGGGGTTCTTTAACGTGCACCCAAATCTAAGCATACGGGCCTCTAGCATATTGCCTCCATCAAAATGCAGCCGCAGCGGCTGGCATTCGATCCTGCGACCTTCGTGTCGGCAGTCGAGCACCATAACCACTAGACCACTGCAGTGGGTACTGCACCTAGTAGCCTCACTGCGTAGTTTCAATAAGCAATAACTCAAACTACAAGAAACACACTTGTTTGCATGACAGTCTTTACGCAACTACAAGGGTAACTCAAAAAGTAAGGGCCGTTTCGTCCCCAAAAAATAAATATTTGTTAGTAAAAGTTTAGTGCAGTACTACTTCACTTTTCTACATAATCACCGTGAACTGCTAAGCACTTTTCGTACAGCTGCACCCGTTTCTTTAGTCCCTCTGCATGGAAGTTCGCCGCCGGGGAATTCTTTGCTCCTTGAGTTGGTCGGTACTTTGTGAAATCCGAGATTTTCAGTTACAATCGTGTAAGTTGTAGTGCGGCCAACAAAATGAAGTTTATCCAATAGACCACTAACTGTTAGTCGTCGATCTAAGCGCAATTTGCGGTCCTTGTTGAACAGTTTCATTGGTCTTGACGCAGGCCTGCCACTCCACTAGTCATTGTGCACTTAGCACAGTCATTTGCGAAGTCTCAACACCATTTTCCGACCTTTCCTTCACTCGTCACTGTATAAACTAGGCACAACTCCCCATGAACCTGAGAAGCTCATGATCCTTTTGCATTCAAAAATTGAATTAGACGTTGCACTTCACAACAGGCGGGAGCAACGATTCTCGATGACATTTTCATCTCCATTCCCCGTCAAGCAGGCGACTACTGGGCCAGAGCAATAACTTCAGTACCTTCACGGTGAATTAACAGATGAAGCTGTGCACATAAATATTTATTCTGATGTGTAAATATTTAAATATTAGCAAACGGCCTTTACTTTTTGAATCACCCTCGTACATCAGGGTTCGTAGCGGTCCTTGAAATCCTGAAAACCCTGGAATTTTCAAACAGCATTTTCAAGGCCTTGAAAATCCTTAAATTTTTGTAGGTCTTTAAATGTCCTTCAATTTTGTCAATACACTTTTGTTGAGCCAATTTTTAGCAGTTGCATTTTGGATAGTTCTGTGCGAATAATCGAGCTCATACTACACGGTTCCAATTCGCTGTGACATTAATTTAATATTTGAAAGTATTTAAAAAGAACGAATAGACATATTCTACCACATGCAACCCTCCTTAATGACGGTTTCACTGCAACACAGGACTGCTGTGCCGAGAAACCACCTCGTCAGGGGAAATCCGTCCCAGCACGAAGCCACACTTCTGCACTTCAGTCATTCTTTTTATTAACATCTTATGTTGCCTAAGTATGAGAAATTTTAAAACTTCAATTATTTTTCCAAATATAAATTGCATCCTACTACAATTCAAATCTCGCTACTCTTTTAATTCACTTAAAAATTATTCGACACTAATTGCCATTCACTTTGAGCCTAGAAAGTTATGTTCGCACGAGCCTACTTTTGATCAGAGGGTTAATGAGGATTTTATCTTGTGGCAGCGGAGAGGGAAGGGTGCCCGACCCCTTTGCAATTGTGTCAGTGTGTGTGCATATACGCTCATCAGGTGAACGTGTTCATCGCCTAGTTGGTACTTGGTATGTGACACAATTGCCCCTAAAATGACACTAAGTAAGTTGGAAGTGCTGCCCGTGTTGTCATGTTGTTTTTTCCTGCCTTCTTGTGTTATATTAGCAGTGATAATGTCATCTATATATTCATATAAGGTTAAAAAATTCTAAGGCTGGCAATGCACATTTTGTGTGTCTGTCGCATGCACACGCACTCACGCAATACATCCATAGTGTGAGGTGAATCAGTTTAGTTTAAGCAGACTAGCAGAAGAATACTGACACCTGTGGAAAACAGTGTAAACAAAATATGACAAAATATGAGTGAAAAAGGAACTGTGAGAATTCCTTTAGTTAGCTATTAATTGTGAAAAAGTGCCTGTTTTGGCTCGTGTGCAATGAAGGATGTGCTTCAGGCTGTAAAAGCTGGTGTTTCCTTTTTCTACTATCTCAACAAGTGTTGTTTCAGGTCCTTGAAAATTCTTCGTTAGGTGCTTGAAAGTAATTAAAAACCCTTAAGGGGAGATGCGGGTCGAAAAACGTGAGTTTTCTAAAAAATTATCGACTTTTTGTTTTCACCTGTTTTGTTAAGATTAGTACCTCTACTGTTCTGAAAAAACAAAAATCTATGTCGAGACACAACTGGAAATGCTTTAAAATTGCACCTACAGAGCACAAGGTGGCTGTCAAAAGGCCGAATGTGTGTCATCTTCGAGCACCTTGCCGCTGATAATGCGCCGCCGCTCGCCATTGTCGACCGCATGAGGCGAAGAGCCGAGCCTCACTCTTCAAATAACGACGGTTTCCCGCGCTGCTGCAGCGCAAGAAATAATAAGGAGAAGCACGCTTTTGCCGCCTTTTTCGAGCGCCGCGACTGGCTTTAAATCACGTGGTACGGATCGGGAGCCGCCATTGGCCGCTGCGCGCCTGTGTGTGCTGTGAAGCCTACTTGCAGGATCCGTGTCTCGTCGAGCAGCTTGGCGTGCTCCCGCCTCATGATCTGGTTGCTCTTGGCACATCACGGGACAGCACACGCCAGAAAAAAATGTCTCAAAAACTAACAGGAGAAGCAAGGGCTTGTCGGCGTGCGCTGAAGAAAAAATCTCTTGTCGAGGAGTCAGCTCGAAAGAGCCGTGAGGGCCAAACCTATGGTGCTGACGCATTTTAATGGCAGTGGCCACTACAAGGAGGATTGTTCTTTCTTGTGTACAAATTTCGTCGCATTCAATGACATCTTTGATAAATAAACATGCAATTTTGACTTTAAAACCCGTTTTTCTCAAGACACAAATTTTGCCATTTTTGTCAATGTGCCCCTCCTTTTTCGGGTACTTCTGGTGCTCAGATCTGCATGAAATTTTTCCCAAATTTTTTCCAAAGTATGAGAAATGCAATTATCTTGTTTAAGTTTCAATATTCTTATTATATAATAAAAAAAAAGTTATGTAAACTTTTACTAGGTAGGAGAAATATGAACTTCCCACGTTAAAATTTTTCACATCTAGTAAATATTTTGTATGGACTTCCTAATTAGTTATTTGCATCACACATTATTTGAAACGTTATGAACTATCAATTGTAAAAAATTATTGAAGTTTAGGTCTGAAAAGAGGGGGGGGGGGGCAAGAGGCTTAAGTTTTTCACTTTGTCATGTTGCAGAACTAAAAGTATGCAACTTGCAAATTACATATTTGAAATCAGCATAGAAAGTTCTATAATCAGCTCAAGTTTCATTGCTCTAGAATGAATATTAAAAAAAAAAGTGTCTTCGACCCACATCTCCCCTTAAATTTTTTTCCTCAATGTTGCTATGAACCCTGTACATTATTAACGTCAGTTCGAGTAAGTCTGGCTTTCACAAACAATTTACTCTCCTAATCAGTCTCAACTGTCATGAGACAAAAAGCGTAACATAAGTGGTGTGCCAGTCTATAAATGCTTGTCTAAGTTTTTGAGCTGACCATACGAAGGTTGTCAAAGAAGGGCAGTGCACATTCTGTCATGGTCTGCTGTCTGCTGTGTGTAAAGCTCACTGCGTCCAATTTGGTTTCTCGTTACGCTAAAAAACCCAGAATATGCAGAGTTCTGCTTAAAACAGAACCTCAGGATTGGCACACTCTAAATTTGACAGACTGTTGAAGAGCCTTTGACAGTGTGCCTATTACATGGACTTATTCAATTTGTCCTATTTCTCCAGGTTATGAAGTTTTGAGAAGATAGTCTGTGAAACTGAAAGTTCAGGAATCAGAGAAAGTTCATGGCTTATAACAAACTTAGTATGACAGCTGTGACAAGTGAAAGAAAAGGAGAATGCCAATTACAATGAAGAGGCTCTTCCCAGTTTGACCACAAGTGTGTGTGATTTCATACAGTTAGTGATGGCTCTGTTACCCTGGAGATGTGCTGAACGACAATTGGGCTGCATGTGATGAGCACACGGCAATATGCTTAGTGGTGGGGACAAACAGAAGACAGCAGGCCGAAGTGTCAGATGTCAATCGAGGCTCCAAGGAATGTGCCCACGTACGGATCTGCCTCTTGCCTGTGGCCGAGGTACTCCACAGCGCGAGTACTGCAGCTCGCAGTACAGCCTCACCTACTGTGCACTGCCCTGTCACAAGCGCCAGAGATCAGCTCTTCATTCTAGCAGCAATTGTGGCCTAGATAGCCACATTCGCACCTAAAGGCTCATTCACACTTGTGACTAGCATCGGTCACACGACCATTTGCAATTGCCGACTTTACACCTGCTGGTGCAACTGTACACACTGCGACACCGAATGCACATCTGCTCACACTGTCACTTTCTCGTACAATACGCTCAAGTCCTGTTCTTGCTCATCTGAAAGGTTCAGAGGTTTGCAAACGCAACCTGAGCCAAAGCGGTCACTTTTCAACCACGACCAGTCACTTTGAAGCTGACTTGGTCGTGCAACCAGTGACAGCTGCAGGTGGTGTGAATGAGCCTTCACACTGTGGCCTAGGCACAAGCTGTTTGCCCGGCTGGACGACCGTTGCTGCATAGCGCACTGTAGCTTGGATGTACCGTCAAGCACAATCTTTGCTTCAGTGTCACACACCAAGGCTTGCTCTACTTCCTCACATCCTTTCTTGTCATCTCACACTCTAGCAACCTTTCGTCTGGTCCACTGGTCACTCTACTACGAGATTTTGCAGGCTCATGCCAACCATTTACCCTGTAGCTTATGTGTACCTTGTTCCTTGCATAGTTGTCCTATCGTCTGCCAGGATAGATCTAGTGTATTTCTTTCACTAAATTTTTTGGCAGAGTTCTTCAATCATACCAGTTGTAAAACTGAGTTCTGAAACCCGGACATGCCCGTGGCCGATTCCGCGGGGGCCAGCAGATTGTCGCGCCATCTGGGAGCAGTGATACAAAACACTAAAGCACCACGCCCCCCCCCCCCCCCCCCCCCCCCGCAAGCTGATAAACGCCGCACGCAGTGCTGACGTAGTCACGAGTGTTTATTAGTTTATTTTTTATTCAACAGATGACGCGACAATCGGCAGACCCCCGTGATTTTGGCCAATGGTGTGTCCGGATTTTGATGCATGGGGCCTCTGGGGAGTTTCGCAGCTCGTATGATTCACGACCTCAGACTGTCTGGCACTGTTTCCTCTTCAAGGTGCGTGCACAACAAGCCTGATAAGAGTAATGTAATTCTTACCAACAGCCTGCACTTTTCGACATTACTAAAATAAGTTTGCGTACACTATTAAAGATGACAGAATCACTTTTGCAATATTGCTGCCACTTGGCCGAGCTGACACCAAGTCAACAAATTTGCAAATTGCATTAGTTTGGCCGAAAACTTTTTCCTTTCTGTCATAACACTAGCTTCACTATAAACGATTTCTTTGATTCAATTAAAAAAAAGGCTAATTTGACAGATGTGTCATATTCTCTGGAAATTCCAGGTTTTTCCCAATTGGAGGCTTTGTGCTTGAAGCCTTAGAAGAAAAATAACAGGCTTGTGTGTGCAGATAAAAGTGCAGACCTTATGCTAGGGACATCCGAGGAAAACTTTCAATTGGGCAGCTTTACGCCCAGCCCCAGTCGTCATTGGAGTAATGTGCAGCCAAAGAGTGTTGCCTCTCCAGCAAGCTAGCAATGGTGACAAAAGCAGAAACGGTAATGACAGCACAATGGGACGTACAGCAGCTCTCCTCAAAAACGAGGAAGCTGGCTCCGTGTTAACAGCCCATTGTCTGCTACCCCAAGCATCCTGCAAAGATTACCTGGGCAACAAACGCACATGCCCAACCACACAGCCGAGCTAAAATACTTGCCAATCAAGGCAAAATCCTTTGCTAGGATGTGTACGACATGCCTAGCAACACTAACTACACTAGCCATGTGTGTGCTCTATACCAGTAGCTCTGAGGTTGCCAAATGTCATGAAAAGCAACTACAGAGAACGCAAGCACGAGGCAGAGCAAAGGTCTTGTAAATATTTAGTGCTCCAACATTCAACAGGCTCAGCATTCGACAGTGCTGCAAAAATTTTCTTTAGTCGTCCTCTTTTGAAGTAAAACAGTGCGTGATCTAATTTTTTTAAATTAAAGAATATTGTTCTTCAGCCAAACACCTACGGTATTTTAGCCATGGACTGCAACCTATAACGATATTGCAAATCAATCTTAGTGGAAGCCACCAAGAACACAACGATGTGTTAATCGCCTCTTGTCACACATTGCTACGCACCAGATGCGTGCATACAATAAACAGACACTTTCATGACATTGCATCTGGTCAGGAGAAATGTCAACCAAAGGGCTTGGTTAAAAGATCATAGACAGCCGCTGAGAACACAAATTGAGATTGCCTGAAATGAGCCCCGTTTTTCCCATTAGCCATGGATTTGTACTTTTATTTCTTAACGAAAGCCTCGAAAAATGACTTTTGGAAGCCCACGCAGCAGAAAAGCTAAGAGCCAGAAGTGTCCGATCACGTGACCTTTTATTGGTGCACACAGTTAAAGGTCTCTGCATTAGTGTTGAAATGCAGTACACCTTTTCTTTAATATAATGTTTTATAACTTAAAATGTGCAGATATGCCTTTGTTTGTAGTGAGCAGAACAGTGGCGCTGCCTTCGCTTGACGTATGATCCCATGCTCATGAGCAGTAGCGTGACAGTTGTTAGCCGAGTGCCCAGTGGCACCTGCCGACGAATAGGAGAAGTACCAGGAGAGCTTGGCTCGTGAGGCGGTAAAGGAACTTCATCTGATGACGATCGTTCAGAAAACTTATTCTAACTGCTCTTTATTTTCAAAAACAGTTGAAAATGTCAAAATGTCAAAGGCATTTAACCACAAAGCAGAACGTTGAGCGTAATGAAAGTTTGCAAGGAGGGCTATTGGCATCGCTATACCTTCTCAGTGTTGTCAGAGGACGAACTAACTTTTTTAGAGGCAGCTCAGATTGAAAAATTGTGCTTTCAAAATATCCCTGTGCTTTGGAATCAACTGTTGCAGGTTTCACAACTACGCAGGAGGAGCTTTCTGTTGCGCCACAAAAGACTGGGTCTAGAAAAAATCAATCAATTGGATTCCAAAATGCTTTTTGACAAAGCATTTCTGTTGGGGTTTCAACATTTTCTTTCATTCAACGCCTGCACAATAGTTAATGTTTCATGACCAAAGTTAGCTTACTGCACTATCTCTGGCACTTCCTGGTCTACCTGAATCAAGCCCCCCCCTTCAATTTTTCTTTTTCATTTTCAGACCAGATCATGGTCTCACACTGGGCAAGCGACAACCTTCTATAGTGAAATTCAGAGTGTAGGTCATTCTGCGTGAGCTATAGCATCACTCTGAATGTATGTCACTTAGACCTAATGTTACACTGCGATGTTACAAAAATATGGACACAATTACCCCAACTCAGTGATAAAATGGCACATCTGCAATATGTCACTTTTTTTCAGTGTGCAGTTTGCTGTACTATCTATCTACGACATCACGCAAGTAGGTCACGTGCCGAGATAAATATTGCACCGTTCACGCATGGCACACTTGCCACTGAGTGTATAAATTACAACTGAAAGGCTTCCACAAATTATCATCTCAATGGGAAAATGAAATTCCAGTCGAGGTTTCAATAAGGCAAACAATAAGGTTACTTATCCACTGCACCAATACTGGTGCAACACTCCACCTTCAACAGAGAGCACTGTAACTGCAGCGAAAGCATGCATGCAAAAGAGCAGCCCACTCACATGCCATCACAAACAAGCCTGCCTGCACATTGCCCCGGTCTCGAGTGAGCAGCGTCAGGCTGAGCGTCACAATGTGGAAGGTGACGAGGCCCATCAGCCATGGTTCTGTCCAGTCCACCTGCATTTGTGCACACTTTAAACACAGGCCTTGTCCTAGCATGCACCCACTTGAGCAACTTCATTTTTCTCGCTACCAATGGCATAGACCAGCTTCACAAATTAATTTACATTGTTCAACCAAAGTGACTGTGGAAATTGCTTGCACTTAACTTGTAGTACAATTCCATGTCTCACAAGGTTAAATGTTAAAGACGACAATTTCCATGAGTGCATTCAAGCACAGACAGATGGCATTAAATGATCTAAAGTAAACAGGGCCCAACACACCTCCATACAGCAATCAACTGCCATCTAAACAGAAACCTAGGTCTTTCATGCCAAGGATCGTGGTGCTTGCGTAAATTCTCGCTACACCTGAAGGTAAGAAAATGAGGTTGTGCAACATGGTGTGCACACATCGCATGTTCTCGTGGATTGCACAGTGTGTGTTGGGACCCACAGGACTGAAAGAAAGGTGGTGACTCAGTTCACTGAAATTCCTGCATTAGCAACTTGGGACATCCTCAATTTTGATGACTAGCACAAGTGAAGCTTTTACTGATAAACGTGGTCCATCACTGTAGCACAACAGATGCAGCATTCAGTTGATGAATTCAAGAATGTGGGTTCAATTTCCGGTCACAACGGTTGCACACCAAGAGGAGCGGAAACCTCCCAGCAACACACTCCTATTTTCCATGTAGCACTGTGGAAACTACAGCCGCTTGTGATCGATTGAGAGATGTTTTCATTTGCTTGCTGTCACCCACTCACTCAAGGAGCACGTCGAGAACAACAGGGAGGCAAGACAAAACGTTAACAAAAATTCTTTAACAATAGCTTATTTGTTCCTTTTACGAACACTGAGAAGCTAGTCTGTGAGACCGAGTGTTGTGGTAAACAAGCCAAGTCACGTTGTCTCTGATAACTGTGGGTGACTTATTAATGCGAAACAGCTTATACTAGGAAGTAAACCAGGGTTTCTTAAGAGCACTTTCGGTCAACACAGATTAGAAAACTTTTTCCTGGATACCTGGTTACCGGAGCTGTTGACGGCTGCAGCAGTAGCAGCAGCCGCGGAGCCGGTAGCGACACTTTGTGGCACTTTGTCCAAATACAATATACTTTTTTTTTGTTTTGTCCGTCGCGTTGCTGTTCTCGTCACAAAATAAACCAATGAGAATACTGTGAGTTGCTAATTATCTCACTTCTAATGCTTTCCACAGAGTCAGTAAGTGGGTAAGTCGCTGCAATGTTACATTGTAGGTCTCTGGTTAGGCTATGCATCACCAGGTGTTGCCACCAGCGTTGTCCATCTCGTACACGCCTCCAGTAACCCTCCAGAACTCGTGACGTTCGTTGTTTACAAAATAGCCCCGCTCGATGACATCATCGCTTTTTGCTTCTATTTCCGATTCGGCACTTTCACGAACTTCAACACTCAATTAAACCACTTTTTAGGCTATATTTGCGGCTGATATTGTATAGATGGCACCTATATGCACCCATTAACGCGATGCAACATTTAAATTGTGTCCGAATTTTTGTGTCACTACTCCTTTAAGTGTTGAAAGGACTTGAGTAGAATGGCTTCCAGCTTTTATTCTATCATCTTCAAAGCCTCTTTTAAGGTTTCTTTTGCTTTTGATTATTTGTTGCAACCCGACAAAAAACACAGATCTGCTTTATCAGGGCATGCAAGAGCCACCTCACAGAAAATGTGAGGCTTAATGGCCATTGTACTTAGAAAAGCACGCTGTGTTTTGATCCAAGTTCACTCTTCATTTGCTTGTGGCATGTAAGGGCACAGAGACATTCTCGGGTAAATGTGGACAAGCCTTTAAAGGACTGTCACATCGATGCAATACAGCAGAGCAACCAGAAAACTTGCAAGTGAAAATGGAAGAACACATAGTGAATGAAGTAGATTTCGCACTGATCAATAAAATGAATAGGTACACTAACCAAAACAACGAAAATGACATGTAAACAACAGCCAATTTTTTTAAATACTACAATACACAGCTTTTGCAACATTTTAAAATAATTTGGAGTGCTTGTGAGTGTTTGCTGTTGCATCATACTGTTTCTCAAGCTACGTATGACGTTTTGGAGCTAAAGCCTAAAAGTAAATTTTGTGTCAGTCTACCATCACCGGTGCACCATAAAATAAGAGATGCCCAACAACACATCATTTTGGGAACATTTAATAGCAAATAAACCAGAGGAAAAGCTAGCAACCAATGAAAGCTATGTAATCTGTGCTCAAATCTAAGTGAGACTCATAATGCAAAGTGTTTCTGCAAGTGCCTTTTATTCACTCCTTACAAGAAGGTGCATAGCACTTACCCAGGTAAAAGAAATTCCTAATGTAAAATAGTTTTTAAAAGAACAGCGAAGCACTTTAAGCTAGCTGTAATGTGCGGCCTATCGGAAAACTATCATCATCGTGAACGGGTATGCGCCACAGAATTTGGGCAGATCCCACTACTCACCGCTACGGCGTGGCCTGTAATAACCCTGAGAACGAGTACAGAAAGAGAGGGAGAGAGAGAGAGACCAAAGAGAGAGACAGAAAGAAAGATACGATGAAAGAGAAAGAAAAAAATTCTTCACGAGATGGGATTCGAACCCTCAATCCAAAGGCAAGTGTCCCAACCGCTCGGCTATCCAGGCACGGTAGCAAACCACCCACTCACTCTTTGTGTGAGTGGGTGGTTTGCTACCGTGCTTAGCCTTAGCAAGGGGGTGGGAAAGGGTAGTGAGCGTGAGGAGGAGGATACTCACCTCTGGTTCCCTAAGAGAGAGGAAGAAACAATGGGAATAAAGACATGAAAAGATACAAATACTTGGCACGACTAGTGCAAAGCTGCCATACTAGGGAACAATGGCGGCTGCGAGAAGAGCCCGAAGCGATGGAAGCCCTATGACAACGACGACGTGCCCGTAGATCTATGAGAGGTGCCAGCGCTCGGTTCTGGAGTTAGGACATCCGTGTCACGAATAACCTAGCTAAAGGCTAGCAACAACCTAGAAGCAGCCAGATCAGACTTCAGAATTGTCTAGTTTAACTGCTTCAAGCCTTGCGCGACACAGTGCAAGCTTCGCCAAATATTTTTTTGAAAAGACATTCCATAATGTACTGAAAGTCCCTCAACTTCATTTGAAGAAAGTGCAGATGATAAAAAATGGGACGGTTAATTGGCAGAGAAATTGAGATTAAAGCATCGGCCTCAGGATTATTTAGACCCTTGAATTCACATCTCTGTCCTCTGGTCAATCATACTTAATTATCAATCATGCATATGTTGTCATTACGTTCTTAATTCACAGTGCAAGGATTAAGCCAACCTGCCCAACTCTAGTAAACCCTTTCGTAAATCGACAACGGTACGCTCGCACAGCATTAGGGAGTTTTAGAATAGTGTACGCAAAGCTTTGCGTTAACTTTTCACACAACTGCATATGCATTGTACGCTAACCGCTTGCGGGCTTTCGTTAGAGACTGGAATAGCGGGCCGCAAGCACTAACGCTACCTTAGCATACGCTATTCTAAGACTGCCTAATATCATGTAGATACCGGAACAACGTATTCCAAATGACTTTCGATGGTGCAGCAAAATATATATGCATATATAAGCTCAAAATAGTTGGCTTACGCGCAAAATCAGTTGAGGCCGTGTGATCAATAGACCCACGGCTCTATCTTTTCCCGAATCTGAAACTGACGTGCAAGTAAACCATGCACCGTGTAGGCAAACTAGATTTTTTTTTAACAGAACAAAAAAAAGAAGGCTCCGGTACATCACACACACACCCTGTGCAGCTGGCGCTGTAGGCCTCGTGCGCTCAGTTGATGGCGCCACCGCTCTCCTAGTGCACAGCACCAATGCGGCCACTTCGCTCATTTTGTCCCTGCTCCCTTCCCAGCGCGTAGCTCACAGTTTTGTGCGGTGAACGTGGATGCGTGAAAATGTCAACGCAAAACAAGCCCCTCTTGCTTTTTTTCGGCTACAGACGAATAGCAAACTTTCAGGAATATTTCAAACGAAGTTGTTTGCTTCGGCATGGCGACTTGTATGCCGCTAATCACGTTTACTGCGTGAGATAAGAACTGCACAGTGCAGTCGGTCCGTCGGAAATATTAGGAAAATGCGTCGCACAAATAAAGAGCTTGGAGTACGACGTGCGTTCAGGAGCAAGTAAACTTTTTTCTTGGCATACGATAGAAAATATTTTTTATCGGCAGCCTCGCGCATCGATATGCCCAGAAAGCTGGGACAGTTGAAATGACATATTAGCAACGATAAAAAGATAGAGACCGCATGAAGTGCCCGTATCTTAGTTTTCTAGCGCTGTTAGTATGTCAAATATAATCATATTTTTGAATATGTACAACTAGGTCTTCCGAACATAAAGCCGATCCTGAGGCCCCTCAGCGTGACAGTCGTGCACAGCCGACACAGTGGGCACTGCAGAGGACTGTTTTGCATTGCAATGGTTGCCACAAATCTCCGTTTGGGCTAATAATAATAAAAGGAACAAGGAAACCAACAATGTGTCAATATTACCTGGAGCTGTAGCATAGCCACAAATTTTTTTTTTTTCAGGGGGTGGGGGGTTCAACCATACTTTATGTACGTTCGTTCTTGAATTTGTATGTGTGTGTATATGCATAACATGCAAAATTTTAAAAATTCGGAGGGAAGGGGTTTGAATCCCCCTGGTTACGTCAGTGAGTTGGATAGAAAGCAAAAGAAACCGTGCGAAGACAGGACACGTTTACTTATCGGGAGCACCAAATGGCTGCGTTCCAACGTTTTCGCCAATGAGCCTTGTACGACTTCCATGAAATATGATAAAATTGTGCCTTCGGCAGTTTTTCCGGCTATGTTCTTGTGGCTGTTATGACATGTAAACTCGCAAGAGCAGACAGAAGCGACTTTTTTTGACACACGCTTTCGACACAGCAGCGCAAGCGACACACGCTTGCGCTGCTAGAGGCCATTGCCAGCCTGCTGCAACCAAGCGCGGAGGGAACAGGGACATTTTGCCAGCAGCCACCGCAATGGCGCTGCATGTCCGATTTGAAACAGCAGCCCACGAGTTGTCAATGCCCATAGACTGTCGCTCCGTCAAGCGGAATTCAGGAGCATCCTCTCGAGGAGGGTTAGTAGACGACAAAATGGCAGCACTATGCAGTCGTTCCCTTGTTCAGCCGTGCTAGCCTCAGCGTTAATGCTTTGGCAAGAAAGGGACACTACAACTTTGCATGTTCCCTGCATCAGTGAACAAACTGGGCCCTCCATGACACGAGAAATTTGATTCGTCCTTGCGAGACGCCAAGTTTTCGTGAAAATACATGGTAACTCGCGCTTTCTATGATAGCCCACAGTGTACACATATCAGCTTCGCGAGGTTTTCTCTAGCCATGTAGGTTAGTTAAATGTTACTGTCTAACATTTTCAGTTTAAACTCACCCTGTTTTACTTGCATATAGCATTCGTCAGTGTTTATTGTAGTGCATGAATCTCATAACATTGTACATGGGAGGTCGTGTGGGCTCACATTGTGCTCATCTAAAGTTGGCGATACATTAAAATAGGGCCTCTATCCTCTTGTCAGGAAAGCGCTGTTATGAATCATGCGAGCGACGTTTCAGTCATTTGATGTGTCTGCTCCACACCTTTTGTGGAGCAAACACTCTCAACGCTGTCCTTCACCAGCGTTGTGTTGGTTTCACAGCCAGCGCTGCACTGCTTGTTTTTGTATGTTTGTTGATAGGTGGCAGCACACTGCAAGCGATTTGCTATTTGGTTGTTGACAGGTTTAAGAGCAAAATGTTCTCCGCCCGCAGACGTCTCTCTAATTGTAAACATGGTGACAGGGAGTGGTCGAAGTCGTTCGGCGGAGGAAATTCTTCAGATTGCTTTCAGCAGTGATGTTGAAAGAAACCATCTTGACGACGAGGATTTTTTACTGGACGTAGAAGGCTGTCAAAGCACCGAGTGACAGCGAAGAATGATAAGCTGCTAACTCACGAGGAGAGAGTTGCGCTTCACATCCCCTTTAATGTTCTTTCACGCTCGTAGTCACTTTGATTGTATTAAATGTATAATATCCTTGAGCGAGATCAAAATAAAAGCATAGCTGTTCTTGTGCATTGCATGTAGCGCAATTATTGTGGATATTATGGAGCACCACATGCCACCAACACGCTCGAGCTCGACCAGTGAAGCGAAATGGTTAGTGCGATGAAACGTTCAGTCATGGCCACAACCCACGCCTCTCGGCTAACTTCTCCTGTACTTCACCGGTACCTTTCGAACGGCATTGTTGTCCGATATATTGTCGAAGAATTCGACGTTGCGAAAAGCATACGTGTGCATTCTTTTTGATATTCATGTTTTGGTCGTGCTGATCGAACCTGCAACATATGAGTGAAGTGCACACGGCTGGAGTCTCAGCATGGCTGCGACACAAGCGTTACTGAATGGGAAGTTAAATGCTTGTGTTTCGTTGAAGTTCCTGACTGCACAAGTAATGACGACGGCGTAATATGTTTGCAAACCACCACCATGTACGTTAAAACATGTGCAGCAGCGATGGCGCTAGTCGCTGGCGGCCTACTACTGCGGCAAATCCGTCAGCCAGGCTCAGTACGTACTACCTCGTAGTGCCGTTCAGTCCGTACGCCAATTCTAGTTCATGCAGTTTTCTGTAGCATGCACAGGATTTCGCAAAGCATCGTTGATGCAAGGTAACGGAGCTGAAATATAACCTTTCACACCGCAGCAATATCTGATCATTATCGATCTTGAATCGCACGGCGCACCCCCTATAGTTCGTGGTAATAGATGGCTTGCACGTGACGTCATTGACGCCGCTTCTGAATGTACTGGTACTCTACGATGGTGGTTTTGATGACAAATTGCGACAATGTGAAAACGACGTGGCAGGAGCGTCTCTGCGCGTGCGTAATGAAATAACCTACATGTGATGTTTTGATAGCATTAATGTGGCATCGCTAGCGTCGCGTCTCCACATGCTGATGCTCCATCATACGAGATTTCCGTGACGTCGGTGCAAGCCATCTATAGAAACAGTGCGCAAGATGCTGCCACGCTAATCATGATTCGAAAAACGCGTCGTCTTCCCTTATCGTACGGTTCAAGCACCCCCCGCTCAGACTTCTTTGGCAACATCCACGAAACGTGCCGTTCGCAGATAAGGTGGCGGACGCCAAAGCGACACTCGACGCCGCCACGGGTTCAGCTTTGGTTCTGATGACGGCACCGCAGCGCGGCGACGACGCCACGGGTTCGGCTTTGGTTCTGATGACGGCACCGCAGCGCGATCATCGTACACAAGCTGCCCGCGTGACACAACCTCAAAGCAAGCAGCACGTCGGCCTACACTGCAGCCAAAACAAGTGCGGTAGAACGCTGATCTCCAAAACGAAATCGCCTTGCGGTGAAGTCACCCTCCGGGTTTCGAAGGCCAACACGGCCTTCGGCGATGCGGGAAGTGTCTAAATGCAGGCGCATGCCGGTCATTAGGAAAACACGGTATCGCTTTCCGTCTCGGTGAATCCTTTCCTCGCGAGGCTGTTTGTCTCTCCACGCTCGGATGAGCGAGGCGCATCTTCAACGCCCCGTAGTACGTTTCAAGAGGCAGCGCACGAGCTTCGGCCTATCGCCAAACGGAGGGCGACGACGAACGCGGGAGCACGCACGGCGACAACTGTCGCTACAAATTCTGCACCAGCGGCAATCTATAGATTGCAAAAAGTGACTCGAAAAGTACCACAGCGCGGCACTCACTTGGAAAAGAACACTGCCGATGTTGAGGGTGTCGCCGGGAGAGACCATCGTGTCTGAGAACCTTTCTACACGGGCCATGCAGGTGTTGCTTGGCAAATGGTTTATCACATGTCACACGCACACAGATTGCAGCTTCCAACACCGCAACAGCAACAACAACCCCCGCAGAATAACCACACCGACGGCGAAACCACTCGTCGTAACTTTCACCCTTCTCTCACTCACCGCCGCACGAGGAGATACCAAGAAGCGGCCGTCGCTGCATTAAGAGCGCTAACAACACGCGAAAAAAAAATTAAGTTCTAGCTTGCAGCCTTTGTCTAAGTAGTCGCGGTTTTTGGTAAATTAATATTTTTTAAAAATACAATTTTTACTGCAATAGAACATTGTTAGGTCTATTTTTAATGTTCTTACGCTAGAGGGCCAAGAAGGCTCGAAAATAGAACACTGTACTCGAAAAGTAAGCCTCCTTCCTCGAGGAGGCTTGCCGTAAGAGTGTGACCTGTACCGAAAGTAATTAAATTCACGCTGTAAACTAAACTGACCATCAGTGCCAACTAAAAGTTAGTAGCGAGTAAGTCCTCTTTCCCGTAGCAGCATATTCTGAGACGGCCTGAGTGACGCCAAAGTAGACGAACTCGGTGTCGCCGTCGCGTGTCATCCTCAGGCGAGCTATACTGTTCGTTTGTTTGTTTCGTGGTTTCAGGGAATAAAACATCGTCATTCGAAGCCGTCACTCGATAAAGGACAGCGAGCCAAATCATAGCAACATCGGCGACGAGGCAATGGAGGGCGCAGAGGTGCTCGTTCCCGTGGCTCCTCCGACTACTCCCCCGACGGGACCATTGGACGCTGGTAGACGCACCTGTCCGTGGGGCAATGCGTCTTCGAGACCGCAAGAGAACGTCTCTCTCGCGGACGTCATGAGCGAACAGCTCGCCCGTGCCTTGGAGAACGAAGAGTTGGTCACCTCAGCGCAGGGGTGGGTAATACTTTCGGAATCGTAGTTTCTGCTCAGTGATCCTTTGGCCATCCACCGTTCGCGTGTGACATAGCGCTGTAAAAGTCTTCTATGGACCGCTTCCCACCCGCAACAACAGTATGGGTTGTGTTTTCACCATAGCGCGTGATGGACGGCAGCACCAGCACGCTTCTCTTGACGTGAGAGGTGACGTTTACGTACAGTCTTGGTCAAAATTTTGGAGACCACGGGAGCGCGTGGTTAGGTTAAGTTAGGTTAGGTCACCCTAACGGGCGGGCATCAACCGATGCCCTGGCCTTAAGGACTTAAAGCAAAAAAAGAAAACAAATAATAAAACGTACACAGAAGTGGCTACACATACACTAACTGACCACCACCCTCTATGTACTACATGTTCAACGAGGAGAGCTTCGACGTGTCAATGTGCGCGCACCTTTGTCCACCACTCACTGAGTCGCTTCTTGGTCGTAGCCACTCCGCCACCATCAGGAGCGTCGTTGGGCGAGAAGCCAAGCGCCTGCTGTAAGGTGGTGCCATCTGTAGGCGCTGTTGTGAGGCCCTCGCAGTTTGCGACCAAGTGTTCGATTGTCCGGCACATTGCATCACCCACGCTGTCATCAATGTGATGCCAGAGTTCTGGGCTCGTGCTTGTAAGAGGAGGCTGCTGGCTACACTATTGTCGAAGAGAGGTTCGACGCGGATCTCTTGTTTGTATTCGCTGTAGATCTTCAATTCTTCTCCTCCATGTCTCGCCGCCAAGTGTGAGCCTTGGTCAGTTGTACCTGGGTCTTAGTTGCTTTGGACCACTTACACTCAGTGTCCTCCTGCACAGGGCTTGCGTAGAAGCCATGTTGCCTGCTGAGGTGCTGCAGTCATTCGACCATCTGGTGCGGATGCCGTTGCAGTGTACATAAAGATTCACCGTGCCCAGCAGTGTGGCTGCATCAGGCGCATCGTGACAAACAGCACTACGGTGCCTTCTGATGGCTGCTTGCGAAGCTCAAGATTTCGCACTACGCACGCGCATCCTTTTTTACCTGCCAGCCTGCTCGTTCTCTGGCTTCAAGTGCGTGCACACTGGAACGCCAGAGAAAGCGCAAGGTGCCACTTCTGTAGTCGCCGCAGAACCACCGAGCCTCAAAGAACAGTTTTCTATTTGACGAAAACTTCGTTCTAGGTCGGGGTCGGTGAAGTTAGTCGGATTCCAAGATCTTGTTTTCTTGAAATTCATGTGTATTTCCTTACAGCCTTGTGCTACAAACCGGTGGATGCCAAGTTCCTTCTTTCATCGACATATTTGCACAGCGCTACGTGAACGAGGACGTATGAAAGGACGCAACACACGTCCTTGTTCGCAACATACGTCCTGGTTCACGTAACGCTGTGCAAATATGTCTATTGTAAATCGCCAACTAGCCCATGCTGCCGTTCTCTTCTTTCATAGCGCATGTAAGTGGGCGCAGGATTGTTGCACCAAGCACTACAAGAAATTGCAGCATGCATGAGTTCTGCGAATTAAAGCTGCTGGGTAATCTTATCAGAGAAAAACTTTAATTGAGAAAAACTGATGCAAAAGCATGTTTCCCACGCTGTGGAGTGTCTGGGAACAAGGCGTAGAGAGCGGCACACAGCGAGCATTGCAAGTACAAGTTGTGTATTTTCATTGCGATGTCATCGTTCGGTGCTTCTGCGGCGAGTGCAGTAGTGGCACTTTGCGCTTTCTCCGCCATTCCGGTGCGTGCACACCTGAAGCCAGTGAACGTGCAGGCTGGCAGGTAGAAGAGGGCGCGCGTACAGTGTGCATTCTCGAGCTTCGCAAGCAGCCGTCAGAAGGCGCCGCGGTGCTGTTTGCCACAGGCTCCCGTGGTCTCCAACATTTTGGCTGCGACCGTATTTAGCAGATAGGCAGTAAATGGGGTATTCTTTTTTTTTCTTTAACTTGGCATTACTTTGCGTATTTGCTTCATTTTGAACGCTCATTCGTGACAGTTGGATGAAGGGAAGGCTCGGAACGGCTGCTGTTAATTGCTTTAGTCCTTGAAGCAGTGACGTTGTTGAGGCAGTCACCTTGTAAAGTGCTAAAAAAACGAGGACAGGGGAAAAAGGATCCTCGTCATTTTGAAAATTCCGAATTAGCACCAGCTCGCTTGAGTTTCTCTTCCATACTCCATCTCACAACTACCTTGCAGCACTGCCGAAGCTACAAGGAGTACACAGGCAGTACCCTTGCACAGCATCTGCAAGGGCTGTTCAAATGAAAAGGTACGAAACGACACTGTCAGTATAAATGAAGAATTTATTCAAAGTATACACTATGTGCCTGATCACATGATCCAATTGTTGAACGAGCCGAAAAATTCCTTGTTCCCAGAATTCCTGTGGCCGGTGGCGAGACCCAGTCCCTCACAGCGTCCTTGAGTTCGTCGTCCTAGTTGAAGCACTCCCCTTTCAGGTGTTTATTCAGGGGACCACACACATGGAAATCCCAGGCGATGAATGGTGGCCGGTTTTCCTTCCGCTGTCAGAAATCGTTTAATGCCCCCGTGCTCCTCAATCGCTGAATTTTGCAATGGGAATGCCATCCTGTCCTCACACGCACTGCCGCGTCAATAGGACGGCGCTCTTTATAAGAGCCTCTGCTCTCTACTGCGCATGCGGGCTCCCCCGCATGCTCCAATCCACGGCACAGACTCCAATCGCATCCCTAGATGTCTCGCTACATTCTCCCATAGCGACATAGGCATCTATGTAAGCGGTCATGTTGTTACGACGTTTCGTACCTTTTCATTTGAACACCCCTTGTAATATAGTTCCGGTTGTAACTGTTTCGTTATTAACGAGATACAAGGATTATAACTGTGTTTTTTGCATGACGTGTTACAGCGATATGTGGTACGTTAGGCCCTCCGCTCATGTACTTCGCATTTTCTGAATTATTGTGGTGATTACCAGCTGGTAACCTTAATAGCCACTTTAACCGTGATGACCTACAGTAACATGGCAGCCCCCATACAGCCCAGACCGTCCGCTTCCATCCGAATTCATGCTTTTTTACTGGCTCTCTACCCAGACAGCAAAAACTAAGTGGTATAATCTGTCATGAGGTATCTTTTGTCGCTGTTATTTAGATCAATTGATTGTTTTGATGCTGCTGGGACTGCTGTAGTGGTGCCGAACCGTAAAAGCGGTTTAATGTCAACTGAACAGATGGCACTACAACATTAGTGCCGGTGATGCATTGATGGTGTGAAACGCCCTGAACGCCTACAATTTAGTGATTCCACTCCTGCGCCAAATGCGCCAGAGTGCGCAAAATTGGATTTACTGCGCCATCCTGATAAAATCAACTTAAATTGCGCCAAACTGTGCCAGAGCCTCGGGCTTGGCTGTGTCTATCACCGCAATTGCTCTGCCGGTGCGTCAAAATATTTGAAGCAAGATCTTGAGGCCACCAAATTTACAACCGCGGACCAAAAATTATTCCACAAACGAAACAGGGCTTGCACGTGCGTCCATCCACAGTGCCGATGCAGCTTCTGTTACGCAAGTCGGCTCGACAGCAAAACGTGCTCTCAGCAGAGCCTCGCGACTTCTAGGCCAATCGGTGACGATCAAATGTGGCGGCGATTCATTGGTTGACGTCGTCTTTTCTAGAAACGCTACTCCTAGCTCATTTCAAGCAGCGCATGGCATGTAATTAGGGCAGTGTTTAGTAATAATATTACTACACGCTTGCCGCTGAAATATCTGTCACTTCTTGTCTGATGAAAACCCGTATGTGGTGGGTGCTCGAGCCGACGTTTCGACAAGTGGACTTGTCTTCTTCAAGGCTGGAACAAAATAAGAACAAAATTACCTACTCCAGGATGCTGCCGGATGCATAATTACCTTCTCCAAAGTGCTCCATAATGGAATTTCTTGCTTCTCCAAAATGCTCCAAAATGAAAATATTGCTGCTCCAAAAATTGCTCCAGATCAGAAGTCCTCGGTAGCATCACTGCTATAATTGTTTACTGCACCAATAATTTGCTGTTCCGCTCAAGAATGGTACGTGATGGCTGCTGAAAGTGCATCGATTGAATCTCCAGAGCGCAATAGGTCAAAGAACCGCTATTTTTCGATAGAAGCGAGGTTAGTAGCATTACATGTGTTTGATGCAGTTAAAAAAAAAACTCTGTGAAAGTTCCAGTACGAACGCTGTTGTAGAAGAACTGCATTCCTCATAAACGCCAACAAACGCTCCCTGTACAAGTGGGTTTCTTGTAACCAGTCATGGGCATGTTACCAGTAAAAAGTAACAGTGTTACAGTTACAATACCCTAAGCCAAAAAAAGTAACTGTTACAGTTACAATAATAATAATATCTGGGGTTTAACGTCCCAAAACTACCATATGATTATGAGAGACGCCGTAGTGGAGGGCTCCGGAAATTTTGACCACCTGGGGTTCTTTAACGTGCGCCTAAATCTAAGTACATGGGCCTCAAGCATTTTCGCCTCCACTGAAAATGCAGCCGCCGCGGCCGGGATTTGATTCCGCGACCTTCGGGTCAGCAGTCGAGTGCCGTAACCACTAGACCACCGTGGCGGGGCAGTTACAGTTACAAAGTTTCCAAAAGTAACCTGTTACAGTTACTGTGACAAAGTAACGTTGTTACTTTTCCGTTACTGTATAAAGTAAGTAATCGATCACAAACCAAATGATAGCATTTATTTCATAAAAACGTACAAAGGCATGCGGGTAGCCAGAATTCCTCATGGTAAAACCCTAGACGAAGCAAACCTAAAATGTGGGCCCAACACAAGCATTCATTGGGTAAGCCTCATTTTGTAGCACCAATATTTAACGGCGAAGCTGTTTAAGCCGGCCATAAAAACATTGGTGTGTACAAATTTGTGCAAAAAGCCATCATCACCATGAACGGGTATGTGCCACTGAAATTTGGCAAATCCCACTACTCACCGCTGGTCCACTAAAAATGAAGAAGGAAACAGATGAGCAGAAAACACCAATTAGGATTTCTAGACAAACGTAACCAATAATTGAGAAAATCTTAAATTAACCGTCGGGATTAACCCAGTGATGAACACGGTGACTGCACGCTTCAGCTTCGCTGAAGCATCTGTACGGAGTGCTTCGGCGGTACATACCAACGAGAGAATACTAGGGAACGTGTAAGGCAGCGGCGGCTGCGAGAAGGCCACGAAGCGATGGAAGCCCTACGCTAACGACGACGTGCCCGTAGATCTAGGGGATGTGCGAACGCTCGGTTTCAGCGCGAGTTTCTGTCTCTTCAGCTTGGAGATCCGCGTAGTGTCTATGACTGTGTGTGGTTTAACTCGAACCTCTCTGTGCTGAGAAGCAACCTAGAAACAACCTAGCATCACCTATAGCTAAAGCCTAGCAACAACCTAGAAGCAAACAAATTAGACTTCAGAATCGTCCAGCTTCGCTGTTGCAAGCCTCGCGTGACTTAGTTCAAGCTTCGCAATGTTTTTTGGTCATGCACCTTTGTTAAAAGGGAATTTATTTGCAAAACTCATTACACCTTGAAATTTGTTGTTTCTCAAAGTTGGCATCTGAGAGCTTCCCTCTCTTGATGAAGAATACGTTGCATGCTTTACTGAACAGACGTTCAGCTGGCGCGCTGGACGGAATTTCCGAATTTCGTTGGATAAAAAAGGTCTTCTTGATCTTGGGGGACTTCACCAGCTCGATGTCATTTTGTTAATAATTGTTGTCTTACAACGGAGGCAATCAGTTCCAAAGTGGTTTAAAAAATTCGCTTCGCCAGTTCACAGTATTTCTAGCTCTGAACCGTTTCGCGCTCTGCTGCTTTCTAGCCACCTGTCAAACACCATTAGCTCGGAGCCTCGAACGAAGGAGACTATAAACTTGGCGTTCTAGTGCTGTACCAGTACACCAAAACCAGAACTAGAACCTCAAGTGACAGAAAGGTTATATACGTCGAAAAAAAAGAAAAACACAGACGTGAACTTAGCAAGCTGTTCAGTTGCAACATGATTTATTTACATGTAGTTTACAAGTAAACTTGAAGTTGCGTTAAAGACTGACCGCTGACCTCAGTCTTCTGTAGGCAAGGTGATCGTCTTAGAGACCTCCTCTCCTAAACTTGGACCGGTGAAAGGTCTGGAGAGTATGGGAAAGTAACTGTAGCGGTATTTCCCATTACAGTTACTGTGTAAAAAATAACAGTGGTGCAGTTAAAAGTTCCTCTAAGTTAGAAGTAACTAGTTTATAGTTACAAGTTACTGAAAAAAGTAACTAGTTACCGATAATGTGTTACTAGTAACTAGTTACTGCCCAATACTGCTTGTAACCCACTGGTACAGGGGTTACAAGAAACAATGAAATCATATAAAGAAATGGCGAGATGGCGTTCCTGAAAAGATTTTTGCGTGGCGGCTGACAAAGCAGGTGAGCCGTCGCCAAAGAGATTCCGAGCAGACGACGCGACGCGCATGAACACGTCTTGAGGGGCATTCATTATTCCTATTGGCTAACAAGTCTTGCAGCTTCCACAGTGCTGCAAGGTACTACTGAGATCAAGTATAGTGCACCTCTGAACAGTTGCGTTCAATTCGCCTGCAACGCCCTGAACTGGTTGAAGGGTGCACGGGAAGTTAAAAAGTGGTGCTGCTTGAGTCCAGGGTGCAGCCGCAACGTGACGCTAAAAACCAATGGTAAGGTGTCGACATGGTGCAGGTGACATCGTCACATGGTTATGACATTAAAGAAGACAGCAGTTCAAATGATGAAGACGAAGCTCTTTATTGGGCAAACTTATGCTGTGAAAATGAAGTAACACTCGCTGTACAAGCAAATAACACTTGCGATACGATAAAGGCAGCACAGTCGTCGGTCGTCTATAATCTGATCATTGGTGCAACTCATCGGTCCTTATAGATACAGGATCAAAGATTCCAGCATTATCGTTGGCGCCCGCGTCGGTTCCAAAATAAATTGAACTTGCGCTGTGTGTGCAATCGTATCTTAAGAGTCTGAAACAATCGGGAAGTTCCCAGCTATTTCCTAGTTCTGATTGAATCGAATATTTTTCTAATATTTTCGAATACGAATAATGCTACTATAGTGATGGCTGCAAAAAAAAAAAAAAATCACCAAGCAGAAATGAAAAAGCAAGTTTGTTGTACAGAAAACCACATACAGAAAACTGGTGCGCTGTACAGCATTATTGCTTGACAGTACCACATCTGCACTCATAGGTCGGCAAAAAATGTGGAGCTCACTCAGACTCACTCACGAAACACATCTTACCCTTAGGGCTCACTCAGACTCAAACTCGCCATACTTTTCCTCATCCGGACTCACTCGGACTCGGACTCACTATAATTTTTCTCAACAGGACTCACTCGGACTCAGACTCACCAAAATATATTTCACCCGGACTCACTCAGACTCAGACTCACAGCTCGATCTGAGTCTGAGTGAGTGAGTCGACTCATGAGTCCGCTAGCCTATAATTAGCCTTTTTCGACCATACAGTGAAACCTCGTTAATATGTACCTCACGGGATCGCGGCATAACTACGTACTAAACGGTAGTACGCATTAACCAGCAAGTGCAAATTTGCATCTCCTGACGTGCACCATCACCGCCAACATAGAAATAAACACAGTACCACAGCACAAGTACCCACAACAACGCCTTTTCTTTATTTTTGTGCAGAAAAGATTCTGGCTATCTCGCACGACCGTCCTCTAGCGCGCGGTGGAGATGCCAAGGCACATTTCGAAACTATTGCAGAGTCCGCGATATGCAGCGGCTGACATAGCGACAGAGCGGGCAGTATCGGCTCTCCGCAATACATGTGTACGCGTCTGCATCACGATCTGCCACTAAGCGAAAACTGACGCGTTTCATTGAAACACGGTACGGCCGCGTGATGCCCATCGTCCGTGGCTAGTTGCGTGCAGCGCGACGCCTACTCGGCTCACGCTGTCGCTGCGGTGCGGGGCCGCTTGCTGTACCGTACGCGCGCGCTTGCCGTGTGAATGTTCTTCGCACCCACTCCGCTCCAGACCGCGCACAGATGCGGCGATTAGCTAGTTGGGTTATCGCAGCGACGACGAGGTTTCTGCAAGCGATGTGCACACCGCATCTCCACATGCCCTTGCGCTCCTGGTAGCGGACGGAGGCGTGTTTAGGCGGCCGTCTAACAGAAGCGTTCAGTGGCGCACCGACGGGGGGGTTTTGGGGGTTGTAACCCCCCCCCTGAGGCCGACCTGACCCCCCCCCCCCTAACTGCTTCACGGTCATTGTCGCCGAGAATCCAGCGTACACGTTCACGGGCCTTTCAGACGTTGTTATTTCAATTCAAGAGGTGGTCTGAGGTCGATTTTCTCTCATTTACTCCAGAAATACGTGGTATTCACCCATCTACTCCTAAATTGAAAGAGCGCAAACCGCGTGCTCTGTGGCTCTGCGTTCACTTCCAGTGAAGCGGCTTTGGACGAAAGAAAAGATGCTTTCACGGGTCGTCAGTTTGACCCCTCTTCTTTTCTTGCCCCCTCTGATTATTGCAATATAGAGCAAGGAGATATTTCGGAATCTTCAAAACAAGCTATTGTTTTTTTTATTTGTTTGATTCTCGGGGGAAGTCTAAAAGGGGCTGTGTACAATGACAATGCGCCGCGTGACTTGACCACAGACGTCGGTGCACAGTGCATGTGACATGAAAAATATTACGTATAGCAGCTCATCCAGCTGTGTACGCAGTGCTACATACATGTTTGTCCAGAACAAGAGTTCGCAGTGTTGTTTACCGTTTGTAACGTTATTATCCGGTTCACACGGGCAAATCTAATGCACTTACCTGCGCACATGCAAATTATACCTGGTTCACTGGGACGCTTCTAATGTAATTAGAGATTAAGATATCAAGTGCCTAAATACCATTAAATTGTCGGTGTCACATGGCTTGATTTATTGGCACTAATGGCGCGACGACGAAATTGCGCAATGAATATATGCTGGTTTTGTCTTGAATGTGCAACTTCTTTCAAATTCTACGTCATAAAACTCATTTTATAGAAATAACAAGCGCTTTCATGTACATTCAATGCCTTACTCGCCATGGAAACGAAACTCGCTTAAGCGTGATGAACATTTCCTGTTGCGATGCCGGTGGCATTCTCGTTACTTTTTCTTAAATCCTTGATATTATAGTGAACACGAATTGTGTCCGTCACGGAGCACCTTTGTTTTCCTTTAAATAGTCAATAATGTACGCTCTCCTTCCCGACAAACATTCTTTTTTCATCATATAGATGGGCTCTACAAAACCACGCCCTCTGGATGAAGCTTTTTCATCTAGCGGCCGTGACAAAACACAAAATGAAAATGAAGGCACTCATTCAACGGCAAGCTCTAAAGTATATAGCCACGTGTCACCGCTAAAATGCCCTTTATATTCACGGTGTTACCAATTAGCGCCACTTTTTACGTGCAGACGAGCTCTAACGTAATTCTAATTGGCAGAACCGAACCAAGGTAACTATCGATCCTCCAAAACGAAAAAAAAAAGGAGAAAAGCATTTGAAGCACTTGGGCCCTTCCAGAGACATATGGTGCGAATCTTCTTTTTCTGCCTTATCACAATGCATTAATTTTGCTAAATATGCAAACTTTCTCATAAACGTTTCACTATTTGGAACCCTGTGCCCATGTCTGTCGCCATAGCAAATATAACAATGAAACACATCGAGGAACAAGCTCTTAATTCATTGCAGCCGCAGTCAAAAATCTTTCACAGATACGTCTCAACGACTGTCATTCGAGCGTCAAGAGGTCATAAGTCACAATTATTCTCTCATCTAAATTTATCCAACGAGTATTCAGTTCACCCTTGAAACAGAAGACTCCCTGTCGTTTTTAGATGCCCTTGTAACTTGCAAATGAAACTGTGCAAGCACACCTACACAAGTCGATATTTTCAGTTCACTTTAGAACCCCACAAAAATCCGCAATACATCAGTAGTAAAGAAGAGCCGGAACGCACTGCAGCACACAACTTTAGAAAGAAAAACAAGAAAAACGCGATATATTCAGGAAACGCGCCAGGAACGGCTACCCAAAATCTTTTATTCAGGAAGCATTTCGCTTCCAAAAACACAATGACGCAAGCTGAGAAATCCAGTAACAGGTGTCTCCCAATCAACATCACGACAGAAATACATATCTCCGCTATCCGTGGCGCCAGCAAAACCATCGCCAGTTTCCGCGGCCGGCTGAGTAACGTGACAGTAAGAACGCGAATGGCCCGTCGGCTCTTGCGCTTTGCCGCCTTTGTGCCATACACACGTGCAGTCCGAAACGGGAGGGATAAAGACCTGACCGAAGCCAGTTCGAAACCGCTGACGGTGGCGCGCGCGACTTCAAAGCGAAACCACATGTTCGAAAAGCCGCCGGCGTACTAGGCTGCCGAAAAAAGAAGAAAAAAAAAACGGTCTTGTTGACACCCCACTCCTCCGAGCGCGTGGCCCATAGCCGACGATGGGGACCGGCGGTTCGTGAAAATGTTTGCAGCATTACGAACACAATAGCGCGTTCTATGCCTTCTCCCAAAAACCGGCCACCGGAAGAGCGTACCCAAGCCATCTTCAACAAAACTGATTGTACTGCAAAAGGACATGCTTCTGGGCTAGTTGGTGCATGGTGCTAGTTGGTGCATGGTGCAGTTCTCTGTCTTCTCTTCTGCTTCTCCCTTTTTCAAGAAATGTATTTCGCGCCTCAGTCTTCTGAACTGATTGTACTGGCTGCGACGCGAGCTGCATCAGCGGAACTGAGAGAGACGGAAAAGACGTCCCCAATCCATCGCAGCTGAAGCCAATTACCGGAAATGAATGCTGGCAGGACTTCGCTTTTCCCCGAGCAAAGCGCAAGAAAAAGAAAAGGAAAAAAAGATGTACGCGTACAGCCTCACAGTCCGGCACTCCAAGTATCCCCCTTTCCCTGTCTCTCATCTAACAGTGCACCTCGACGCATCCACACGGCAAAGGTGCTCCCCACCACTTTTTTACTCTTCAACTCATTCCCACCGGTCAATCCCTCGCACTCCTCTGTTCTTTGACCGAAGAGCACTGCCGCCGCCTACCTCACCCTTTCATACCCACCAAACAAGAAAAGAAGCCCTGTTCATCCCTCCCTCAACCGCTCAAGAAGGAACCGTATGTATTCCGAAAAGTAGGGAAAAATGTTCACTCAAAGTTCCAAAGATAAGAGGGCGTCGGCGGCGCTTCGAAAATAGTGTTTTTTGTTTTTTTCGGGGCTTGCGTTTTCTACAGGCAAATGGTGTCGCCAGCGGGGTGGCCGCGCACTTTTTTTTTTAACTTTGTTGACAGAGGACGGACGAGCTGTATTGGAGCGGCGAGAAGAAAGGCGACCTCGTACGCGGCTCGTTCGTCAAAGCGACAGCAAACCCGGGAGGCCGTACAGCTCGAGCACATGGCGATATTCGTTTAAGCACATACACTGTGGTTCCTGCATTTATGAGCAAGCCTTGGCGCAACTAGTGTGTGCGTCGACAGCCATGCCGCAGTACCGCCCCGCGCGCACGCAGGGACACCAAGCAAGCACGAATGCTATGCGAAAATCCATACGTTGCGAAGAAGGGAGGAGTAAGACGACGGGGCAGAATGAGTAATTGTTTTCAAGGACACGTGACAAGAAAAAAGGGCTTTGGAAAGTGCGAGAGTTATATTGGGGTGCCACGTTTTCTTTCTCTTTTTTTCAGACAACTCTCGTTCTCTCTCTTTTCACCACTTCTTTTTTGTATGTTCTACATCGGACGGAAGCTACGAAGTTTGATGTGCCCCCATGCACACGTTCAGTTCGCTCGCTAGTACTTGCTTCTGTGTCTGCTGCGCGAATCTGCGTCGAATGAGCTACCACATCACAGGGATTTAGCTGAAGCGCCAGTCGAACACGATCCTCAACTACTTCCCGAAAAAGATTCCGTGTTCAGATTCAAGAGATGCAGCGACAGCACCGGAATGCCCGATTGCGGCCAAAAAGGAAGCGATGACTCAGCACTTATCGCCTTCAGATGCGTCAATCGATCAGTCACTTATCACTGAGGATACTTCAGTCGCCGAACCTGTGCACCCGAATGACATGGCAAATCGGTAAGCGTGGCTATAGTGCAGTTTATCCGTGAGCTGAGAATTGTACTGTACGTGTGCTGCATTGAGCTGTACGTATATAATGTTTACAATCAATGTCACAAAGCTTATAGTAAATATTTACGATGTACTTCCAGATTTGTAGTTTGGCGAGGCCTGAAGGAAGTATAATATAGGATGTTCTGCTCACATTCTGCACAAAATTCTCAGTTGCAGAGTTCTTTAACTGCTAAGTTGCCAATGGGGCTTGTTGTATGACATTTCCTGATTACTGTGGTAATCAGGCACAAGACACAATAAATGGGACACAAGAAAGGCACACGGCGCTGGGTGTCCTCGTGTGCCTTTCTTGCGTCCCATTTGTTTGCGCTAACATAGTAATAATTTTTTTAACAGCAATGCGCGACCGCCAGCAGGCCGGCACGTCAGCACCCTTATCACTACCTGGAGCTGAAAAACTAGCAAAAATAAGTATTTGCCAGGCATCTTTGTTGGAACTATATTACGCGTTGGTTTATTCAATTTGCCATTTATTTTCTCCGTGCTCTGCTTCATTGAACAGTTTCTTGGCCCTCTCAAGTTTTTCAAGATCTTGCTGTAAAATGCTGAAAGATCATCATCATCATCATCATCATCACATTTGATATTATTATTATTATTATTATTATTATTATTATTAGCAGTAGTAGTAGTATTGTTATTACTATTTGGTATCTCATATTTTCTTTGTCGTTGCAATCCTCCAGCCTAAGCAACGAAATGGCGTATTATGCAATGTGCCCGCACCCCCCCCCCCATCCCACACTCCTGTAGGCTTCTCAGAATTTCAACCCCCCCCTGAGAGAATTCCTGGGTGCGCTACTGGCGTGCAGTATGGTTACAACAGCGCTACAGAACTGTACCGTACGCACACTTGGCGTGAAATTGTCAATGCAGCGAGGTTTCCCGGCGCCCGCGACGCTCAACTCAGCAACAGTAAGCTGATTTCGTTTCTACAAAGCGGCGCGCACTTCAACGCCATCCCGCAAACGAGGCAACAGTGATCGACCGGCGGCCCAGCGCGCTCACGTTGTCGCCCATCAAAATCATGCAGTAGACTTAAAGTAGCGCTATACGCCACACGCGTGCCCGAGCAGATAGCTGAAGGTGATAAGGTTGCCGGCGATAAGTCATACATGGAGCAATCGTCGGCGGGCACAATCACGCCTTTCTTTCCCGATGCTTATCCGCAAAGGCGTCGCCGCAATCGCGCGGAAGTTGGAATCATTGATCGACCGATCTCTGCGATTCTAGAAAATATAGAAGACATTTTGCGGCACATTTTGGCGTCGGCAAGTTCAGCGGCGCTGTAGACATTTATTGCAGAAAAAGTTATCACGGTACGCGCAGGTACGCACTAACCGGTAGGCATAGGACGAACCACTACGGCTTAAGCGGTCAGCGAATGCATTAAACTCTATGAGACTCGGTCGGGGATTCGTCGCAACTACATTTTAACCGTTAGTACATTTAAAGCGGGTACGTATTAACAAGGTTTGACTGTAATGTCAATTCTCTTTAACGCCAATATCTCGCATAATCGGTGCGCTACTTAGCGCATTTTGATCTCGTACCTTCAAAGACGAGTTATCCGAGTTTGCAGTTCAATAAGGACCTTTTTATTGAGAGAGATGACTCACACGTGATATTTTGATTAGTAACTTCTAGTGAAAAAGATTGCGGGGGGAGGTCAAGGCACCTCCTCCCCTTCTCCCTCCTCAACTCATGCCTCTGATCAATAAATATTGAGCTGACGTATGAACGGTAGCGCGTTGGATTATGTGGGAGTATACGTGAGTATAAACGTGTGCCGACATAAGGCTGATAGTGATGCTGAACTTGAGTAGATAAGACCATAGGTAGGCAAAAAATGTGGAGCTCACTCAGACTCACTCATGCAATATATTTTACCCTTGGGGCTCACTCGGACTCACACTCACCAAAATTTTCCTCAACCGGACTCACCCGGACTCAGACTCACCAAAATTTTTCCCAACCGAACTCACTCGGACTCACATGCACAAAAACTTTACTCACCCAGACTCACTCAGACTCAGACTCACGTCTTGATATGAGTCTGAGTGAGTCTGAGTGAGTCGACTCATGAGTGAGTTCGCCGACCTATGTCTGCACTTATATAATGTTGTCACGAAGGAAGGATGTCATAATTCCTCTAGACAACAAAAATGTTCGCTCATCATACATAGTTTAATCTTATTGCAAATCAGTTCTGGAAATCAGTTCTAGTTTAATCCTCTAAGCATGCCATCTCAATTGGGAGAACTGTTTAGCGTGATGTTCGGTGCGGGTACTTCATCATAGGTTAACCCAGAATAATGCTGGGTTTCCTTATTTTTAGGCATTTCTTTTTCATTTTGCCATACCTGCCTATTTGTTTCATTGGTTTCCTTCAGTATAAGTTCGGCACTCCAAGTGCTACGCCTCGTATACATTACCACGCTTTGTCAGCTACCTTGGAACCCTGGTCCAGCATTCTCAAAGGTGCACAAAGGGTGTATGTGGCAAACAAAACTGATTTGTTTACTTGTGCTTCAAATTTTATGAAATTCAGCACAGTTGTGTGATTCCTTGGCAGATTTCAGATCACTTGTTACAGTTTTTTGGTGACGGCACTTAGAGTATTCAGTCATATTTCACCAGACGTTTAGTCTACTGCATTCCATAGGCCTCTCTTGTACATTGCATTATTGCACTATTGCATTATTGTTTTCTTCCCCACTGTGCACTAGAAAAAAAAAGTGTGAAAAGCTTGTCATTACATTAACATGCAAGCAGTTTTTCGAAAATTGTGAATTGCAGAAATGTTTAAAACAAAAATCAATCCCTATATTCAGCACACCTGAATACCCCGTGACTGACATGCGACAACCATAGACCTTCTGTCCCGATTTCTTGGGAAATGAGAGGCATGAATGAAAAAAACCACACAAAAAAAGAACAAGCTCAGTAAGCTGGCTCCCAAATTAATTGTTGGTGTGCTTGAAAAATTACTGGTAAGGCTCCAAGAATGAAGGCACCGTACCAATCTGGAAATACGCTGTAGCGACGTCGTGGACGCAGTCAACCGGATACTTTGGGACGACCTTTCAAGCTTTTGCTTCGTGCATGTTTGTTTCGGTCGCGCAGGCCTAGCCAAAGTAGAAGGTTTGAAGATGGAGAAATGTGCTTTCTGGCCATGGCAGCGGGGGAAGAGCTCAGCAAGGCTGCTATGGAAGAAATAACAAAAAAAAAGAAGAGAGAAAAGCTTTTCTTGTCATTTCCGCAAAATTATTCACAAGCTCTTCTGAAAAAACATTTTTAATGTCACTTATGTACTCTAAAAACACATTTTAAGCATGTTTTGTAAATTTGGGTTGTTCAAATATTTTGAACAGTGAAAGTGTGTGCTGAATTGAAGGGAATACCAAACTATTCAAATAGAATACTGTGGAATCTTCTTGATACGATTCTGCATAATACATTTTTCAGCCTATAAGGTTTTTCTTTTTATTCCTGGCCAACATCCCTTGGAAATAATGCATTTTCATGCTTTTAATTAGAGCTGTGCGAATAGCAAAATTTTGGGTGCGAAGCGAATTCGAATAATAAAGATTGAGTGCGAATCGAATCGAATAATTTCGAATAATTTTCGAATATTTCTCAAACATTTTTCGAATAATTCGAAGTGAAATTACAGAAAAAGTTGCAGAGAATCCTTAAGTATGTTCTTGTGAGATAGCAACATGAAAGTGTTTCTTTTCGCGATGTTGATGAAGCGCTGGTGGGGTCATATTTCATAGTTGTCTTTTTTATCAAGAATGAGGCAATGTAGAGGCCGAATTGTATTTATGTACATGATTTGGTGCAACCAAAGTGTTGCCGACAACACTTTACACGTGATAGGCAGAAATGCCATTTCCTCAGCCTCTCCTCCTCTTTCAACTTCTGTGGAAGCCCAACTGATGTGGCGGACAGGGGTGTGCTCCCTTCAAGTCCGGAGTTCCAAATCTGCCTCGTAGACGTCTCTATATAAGAACATCTGAAATTTTGGATGCTAAAAAGCTTCGGCGTCCGATTTTTCAGACTTCCTGCCCAAATTTCAGGTCCAAAACAGCATTAATTGAGCCCCCAACTCTGCCACATCTTTCATCTCCATGTTGGAACCAGCGTTTTTTTTTTTGAGTTAGTACATTTGCGACCATAGCAGCGCTTCAAAGGCAGCTTTGCCGCAATACCGGGGTGTGATGAGGTGAAGCATATTGAAAATCTAGGGACCACTTCCAAACGGACGTTGACCGTCTCTTGGCCAAGTTCGACCGTAACGGACCTTGAAAGGCAGCTTTGCCGCAATACGGGAGTGTGAGTAGGTGAAGCATATTGAAAATCTAGGGACCACTTCCAATCAGACGTTGACTCTTGCCCAAGTTCGACCGTAACGGAACTTGAAAGGCAGCTTTGCCGCAATACGGGGGTGTGATGAGGTGAAGCACTTTGAAAATCTAGGGACCACTTCCAACCGGACTTTGTCTCTTGGCTAAGTTCGACCGTAACGGACCTTTAAAGGCAGCTTTGCCGCAATAGGAGAGTGTAATGAGGTGAAGCATATTGAAAATCTGAAGGGGTCACTTTCAACCGGACGTTGACTGCATTTGTCTTTGGGAAGTTCGAATAGTTCGAATAGTAAAATTTCAGTGCGAATCGAATCGAATAGCAAACACTATTCGAAAAATATTCGAAATTTCGAATATTCGCACACCTCTACTTTTAATACAATCACATTTTTGCCCATGATTGGATCGTACGACCGTGAAAGTGGATCTTGATCGATATCTCGAGAAATCCTGGGTTTATTCTTCGTTATACTAGCTCAAACCGCATTCCAGCAAGCCATGATCTGCATGTTGCAGAGCCGCTGAGGCCGCCGCGAAAAGAACAAAGTGCAGCGCAAATTGTCCAGCTACTTCAATGTTGCTCAATAAATGTGCGTTGCCGACAGAGTATGTATGTTTTCCTCCCTTTTTTAACGTCTTTGTTTATTACAATTTTCGCATAATACGTTTTATTTTTCAGTTCCCGTGAAAAACGTATCAACAAGAATCCACTGTATTCGAAGTTTCAGATATTCGCACACTCCTAGTGGTTACACGTGTGAAAAGCCGGTCACACGAAAATAGAAAAAGAAGCGCACGTTGCGCTTAATGTGCTCCGTCCACACAAATTTGAATGGTCGAAAAGTGCACATAGGTCAGTTGCTGACCTGTAAACGCATTCTACGTTGCATAGGCACAGCACTCACATAAATGTGGTCCAAGAAGTGCTGAATTTGCTGCACCATTTGCTGCTTCGTGCCCACACATTTTCACCGCGCCTTCACCGTCAGCAGAGAGGGTGCAGGAAATTACTGAACTGTAGTCAGATACAACTTAAGAGGTCTGGAGAGGCCCCACCCAGATCACCAAAGCGCGGCAGCCTCCTTGATTAAAGGCCAACTCCGGCGATTTTTTCACCATATCAGGGTAATCGTGCTTTTATGTTCCTGAGACAATCTTGTCTCAGGAACATAAAAGTCACTTCTCTGTAAAAATGTCACTTACTTCTCTGTAAAGAAGACTTTTTATTGCACTCACAAGCTACTTAACATCGGGTGTGTTGAGCTTGTGTGGCATGGGGATAGCAGAAATGCTCAGCAAATTCGAAAATAATTTTTAATAAGCAAAAAGGCGCAATACCGAAACCGAAATCCAACCGACTGTACTGTCTATGTATGACGTAGTATTTGTTACGAACCAGAAGTCGTGCAAGGCATGCCGGTCACGCCGGCGCGGAGTATGAAAACTGTGACAGCCGGGACGAGCAGGCGCGCAGTGGAGAGGTGAGCACGCCGCGCATTAGCTGTAATGTCTGAGACTGACAGTGCCGCGTCTGATACTGACAGTTAGCGGTGCCCTCGGCTGTGTCACTTCCGTCGCCTTAACAATATTGACGTCACAGACACAATGTTGCCAATAATTGTGGGAAACTGGGAGGGTGTTTGCAGACAATCTTTAAAATTCATTTGCAAACAATCTGCGCGTGTCTCAAGCCTGTAATTTGGCATAAATGATGGAAACTTTCAAAGGAACATACCCAGCGAATTTCATTGAGATCCATAGACCTCCAAAAATCGCCGGAGTTGGCCTTTAAAGAAATAGTCCCGCTCAGGCACTCGGCAACGTTCTGCGAAGGTGGGCTCACCCATTGGTGCAGGCATGTGTGCATCCACCTTTGAAAAGGAAATGCCACGGACTTCTAAAGTTGTATCCGACTATAGCTCTGCACCTTTTTAAATGAACGGGGTGGCCTAGCGGATGCCATTTTCTTGTAATGTTTATATTTTCTTTTTCTTTTGTCATTGTATTGCCCCTTCTGCATGGGCCAGCATATTGGCCTGCAGTATCAATAAATAAAAAAAGATTGTTGAACGTCTGAAACAAATGGGGCAGCACCTCATGAAGTGGTTCACTTGGTCGAGCAGACCTTGTGTGCCCTGCCTAGGGTGTGCTAAAACATTCCGGTGTGCTCAGTCCTCGATGGCTGTGCAGTATCCTCAACTCTGCATTCCATCTGTTGAGTACTTTGATTGACTTCTCTGTAAAGAAGACTTTTTATTGCACTCACAAGCTACTTAACATCGGGTGTGTTGAGCTTGTGTGGCATAAGTGTCTCCAACGTATGTATTGTGACGCAACACTTCGGGGGCATAGCTAGGCATTTATTTTGAATTGAAGTTTTAGTCACACCACATTTTCTGCATCTTCAGAATTGTAAAAATGTCACTTACAAGCATAGAGCTTTTCTGTGGACTAAGAGTTTTCAATTAGCATTGTAAACTTTACAGAATGTGGATTTCATGCAATAATTCTCAAGAGGAACAAAATGAGAGAGCATCAACGATTCAGTGACTAGCATTTGTGGAGAGCGCCATTCCAGTCACTTGAATAATGTGCCTGCTGAAAAACGTGACAAACCATGGAAGAAGCCATGGAAGCAGAAAATGCAGATAATTGGTATGGTTTCATCTTGGAAAAGAGCCCAACACAGAAACACAGACTGAAGAATAGAATAGCAAACACAGCAGGTTCACTTTTCAGAATGAAAAAAGCACAGTCTCTATGTAATGACATACTGACATTGAGAGAACACTGTGCAAACCACAAGGCCTCCACAGTTCCAGGGCCTCTCATATGAGCTCCTTCTTCCCACTTATTACAACATGTATTCCAAATTCGATGTGTACTGAAAGGTGCCCTTGCGAATCTTGTACGGTGTGCACCAGCTGTTTGTGGGGCTTTTTCCTCCTGGCAATTGCATACCTGTTCTTGTAGGGACCACCCTGCAGTGCCTTACGAAGCAGTGGCAGCAGCGGAGGTCTTTGCATCGCCTGAGGACTGCAGTGACGACCATGCTCTGGCGCTCTTGTTGCAAGCCGAGTACGACCGTGAGCATGACACCGTGCTGGGTGTTGAAGAAAGAAAATTCAATGGCAAGAGCAAAGGTAAGCTAGGGGACCAGAGTTGCATCATGCCTAGTAGTTTTCTAGGCACCAATGCATACTAGGCTTGGGGTGAACCATTATAATAGTGTCCTGCTTCAGTTATAGCATAAAAAAATACAAGGTGTTACAAAAACAAGGAAGCCAGGTATAAATAACTCGTCGTGTGAAACTACTGTTTTATTAACTTTAGAATTTCATGTAAGAGAATGCATTTTTTGAGAGTGCATGAAGTCAGCAGCTGATTTTTCTGTTGCACAATTTTTTGGATATGCCTGATAATTCGGATGCCTTTGTGGCACCTAATTATCAGGCTTCGCAACGCACAGCTATGGCGGATTGTGGGTGCATTATGGGGCTAATCTGTAAGTGCATCTTAAATTTTCGGTTCTAAAACTGCCTGATTTTCACTTTCTCCACTAGAAGGTAAAAGATGCCATTATCTAAAGATGTTACTATCTTAATTATTGTGCAGCTGTAGCAGTTCGCAAAAGTCAGCTTTGCCACAGTGCAGAGGGGCTACGTGGTCAAGCATATGCAATGTATTGTGGTGTAGCATATAAAGATAGGAAGGAGGCCACTGTCTCTGGACATACGAGTAGTATACATGTGCTCCTTCATGCTACACGCATGCAGCTGCCATATCCTGTCACAGTATGAACATTGAGACGCCTAATACCGTATTTACTCGCATAATTCGCACACTTTTTTTCTGCGAATTTGGAGCTCCGTAGAGGTGGGGGGGTGCAAATTACGTGTAGATTTCGCGAACACATTCGAAATAATGTGCAATCTATAGTCCTAAAGCGCGCGATATAATACACTAAAAAAGAAAATAAATTACAGCGCAAACGAAGGGTACTTGTTTATTTAACAGAATTGGCACGTACTTTAACCAGCCAGATCCGGTCATGCACGGTCTAGTCAGAATCACTGGTTAAGAAGTCGAACTGTGAATCCAACACCGCGGCCACTGTCACTGCACTCCCAAAGTGCATCGTCCTTGGTTTCATCGAAGGCGCTCAACAGCCCCGTCATCTTGAAGCTTTTCTCGACAATGCTGGGAGAAACGAGGTCCCACGGCACGCCGATACCGGTGGACCTAAGCTCTCGCTCATATTTGAAAAGGTGTTCTTCAACAGCAGGAAACTTCCCATGCTTCGGTCCTCGGAACGCTCTTCTTCCTGGTCGAGTAATAAAAAGTGAAATCTGCTTTATCCAGTACCGAACGTGACTCTCATTCACACTGAAGCGCTTGGCAGCGGCACAGTTCCCATTTTCTTCGACAAACTCTACAACAGTGAGCTTGAATTTTAGAAGAACTGACATTTGGGCGAGTTAGATTCTGTTGAACATATTGGGTGGGTTCAGCTGGATACGAGGACAGAGATGAAGAAGGGACACGAACACCAGCACTGATGTTCGGGTCCCTTCTTCATCTCTGTCCTCGTATCGCGCTGAATCCACCCAATATGTTCAACAGCTTGAATTTCGCTGAATATTTATTGTAGCCCAGTGCAACAGAACAGTGAAAACGCGACTGGGTGATGGCAAAACCTAAACTTCCGAAATCAATCGAGGCTGCCTTGCAGCGCTGACATGGCATGGACGCAGATACGGAGGGGCAGCGAGAGGAAAAGTTGGTGCGATTGGCCCTCGCACGCCTCCGATGCAGAAAATAGTTCATGCCGCGTCGCGTGCGTGCATTCTCACGGTGGGAGAACGCTGTGAGAATATAATATCCTCATGGCAAATATACTACTAGAATACAATATTCTAGGGACCGCTGTTCCGGGGTTTCCAGAGAATAGAACGAAGTAATCGGAAGAAGGGACTTTGCACTTGCAGCCTGTCTTGTGTATGACTGCGCTCGCCTGCTCGGCGAGGGGCGCGAGGGCGCGGCCATCCACAGTTTCTCTGTCCCCGTTCGAGCCGGCGAGCTGGCTTGGACGGGGCGCGAATATGCGAGTAAATATTTTTTTTTTTTTAGTGAAGCTGTCTAAATATTAGGGGTGCGTAAATTATGCAAGGGTGCAAATAATGCGGGTAAATACGGTAAGTATACTTGCAGGCACTCGGAGCTGATTTTTCAATTTTGCAGTCCCTTGTTAGCCTGAAGAATGAGACAGTCACTGTGGTTTAGTGGATCACTATTGCTTGTTTTTCCCAATGTAAGAGGAAAATTTCTACTGTGAAGGCTGTGGCTAGGCTGTGTCTGTGTGTGTGCAAAAACTCTAGCGCAGGCTATATATAACAGAAATTGGACAAAACAGACTGCACACCACTGTTCCACTAAAAATGAAAAAGTTGTCCGGAGGCATTCTGTGTTATCTATGTGTTGTGTGATAAACAGCTTCGCTTCTCATCCACCTTCACAGAGTGGAATGGCTTCTCATTTTTTTTTTTCTTTAGCATCTCCAAGATTTAGGTTCATGACATGCGTTTCCTAGCCTTGATGCCTTTTGCTATAGGGTTCCTAGCTGTGCTTAGCATTGCACACTTGCAGCACGCTTTTGACTGCAGAAGGAAATTATAAAAATAATGCCCAATAACAAAAATCGTGGACTGCTGTGTTTACTCGGCTTTAACGCAACTGCAATTCTAAGACAAGGGGTGACTGTTCAGTCTGTTCACGAGATAAAAATAAAACTGGAATGTAACACGAGGCCTTACGGCAGAAAAACAGTATTGTTGTTTATGAGGCATCACAGCCAATGAAGTGCACTTTTTGAGCAGCACGATCACCTTCGTCAAGAGATCAGGTGCCCGCTGGTGCATGCCACCCATGAATGGTGGACACGTTGGTACGAAGCCATCTCGTAGCTTTGCCATGCCCGAGCTCTTCTGCCATCGAAATGTTTCTCTGTTTGTAGTGGCCATGCCTTGTTGGATAGGAAGGCCATCCAAAGCTATTGTCAACGCATGGGTGACATTGTTAAGCTTCCACATCCAGGTTATCGCTGCTGTCGGGTAGCGCTAGCATCGGAACACTTGCCCCATCTCTCACCTGCATGTCTCATGACATGATCTCCAACCATCAAATTTGTCTCTTGTGGGACAGCTGAATCCACGGAGCAAGAATTCTTGAGGAGGCAAAACAGCACTGGCTGGGGCGTCCCAATAGTCACGGAATCGGGCACGGCATTGACTTGCACGACGCTCTGTTGTGAGAGTCCGCTAGCGGAGAAGGAAAAAAGCGCTCGTCGTGCTCTCTGATAAAGCTCGTCAATTGAAGGCCATTTGGTACCGATACACCTCTTGCACGTTACGCACAAATGGCTGTGAATCTTGGGTCTCCTCGCCGGCTCCAAATTTGGTGACATAACCAGAATAAAGGCCTCACATACAGGAAAATTACCTGCGTGAATTATTTTGTAGCACACAAAACTATTATTTTTTTATAGCATGAACTCAGTAGCTTAGGTATCATTTGTTCGAATGAATGGTGGGACTTCTACGTGCCATCAGTTCATATTTAAGTTGTTCTTATTACTGCTTTCTCTTCGTGCCTTGTATAAATGGCCACTGAAGGGAAGCGCTAGTTCCTGCGATAGTATCACTTCAGGTGTTTGACGATACTGCCACGCGCGCTTCTTTTGCTATTTTTATGTAGCTGATCCGTTACACGTATAATCACCGTCTTGCGCAAACCGTGCCCGAATGTCTGGGAACCTTCCAGATTATTTCAGAATTCTCTGGTAGGCTTGAGTGCGCAAATGCGAACAGTTGAGTTCATTCTGGAACTAATGTGGCCACCAGCGATAAGGCTCAAATGTTCGATGCCGCATGTATAAATTCCGACACGCCTCACCGCAGATCAGATTATCGATGGCCGACGCTCTGTTCACCGCTCTCAATGTACAGCCGGAATCGCTTGTATTTTGTCCTTTCATTTTCTAGGCACAGGTTCGCCCAAATAAAAAGTTTAGTCTCAAACACATCTGCTGCTGCCTTCGTCAACGTCACTACCACATGACAATAAATGGGACGCTGCTAAATAACGAAATGCCTTGAATGGCCTATTTCTGCATCCTATGGGTCAGCTCTTGAGCTCACCATAATACCACCGTTTCTCTATGTCACTCTCCGATAAGTGCTTCCTGCAAACGTAGTCTGGAGTCGTGAGCTCTCTATCTTTTCTTGGTATTGCGCGGGCCTACACTTCGAACCTCACTGGGTCACTCGAAACTTCGAAGGTGGAAACCTTTGAACCTTCTCCTTGCAAGATGCGTAGCCACTGTTGCAGTTCTGCTCAACACATTTGCGCCCCATCTTACAGAAGCATTGATAGAAAGCCTGGAAAGCTCTCGCCTTTGTTGAGGTGTGAAAAGTGTGCACAGAGCAAGAAGCCAGCACAGCCAGCACTACACAAAGCCTGCTAGAGTGCCAAAGAGGGACAGAAAGGGTGCAGATCGTGAAAGCTTGCCCTCCCAAGGCCACCTACTCACGCATGCGCACAACATGCGAGCAAGGGACTTGTGGATGCGGCAGACATCGTCTGCTCAAGGACCACTTCAAGTTGCTCATTTCAAGGGCTGTACTGCTTATAAATGGGACAGTACCTATTAATAAATGCACATAAATTGTCTGTAACCTTTTATCATTGATGTTACGGACGGAAATCTGGGAAATTTTACAATATACAAGACACCATCGCGACTTTCTTGTGTCTCATCTATAGAAGAACATGTAAACGATTGCAACACGCTGGAAGCGTCATTTGTTGGGCTGCAGCGAAAACCGCATTTTTTCCGTGACGCTGTCGGGCCACCCTCGCACGCCGCGTTGGCCTGGCAGATTCTTCTCCTCAAATACTGAACCTCATAAAGTGCAATGGACGTAAGAATGGCATCCTGTCAAAGATTCCTACTGGTGCACTTGTTACATTTTCAAAACTTAAAGCGATAGGCAGCCGTTCAGAACACAAATTTAAATAACCCTACTAATGGAAAGACTGTCTATTGCAGTGTTTCTCAACCAGCGATGAATTTTCAAGGACCCCTGCAGACCAATAGAATAGATGAGGGAAAGTTACAGTGAGAGAAAGAAAGGTGGGGAGAAAGTCACAACACAGCAAGCAAAATATACATGCGCTTTGAAATCAACCACAGCTCTTTTAACCACTACCAAGGGGGAGTTCTTCATCGCACCTTCCAAATTATTTCAGAATCTTCTGATAGGCTTGAGCATGCAAGCGTGAACAGTTGAGTTTCATTCTAGAACTAACGCGGCCACCGGCAATAGGGCTCGAATGTTCGATGCTGCATGTATAAATACAGACGCACCTTACTGCAGATAAGGTTACCGATGGCCAACGCTCTGTACGCCACTATCAGTGTGCAGCGTGAATTGCTTGTACCTTGCAGTGATTCCACTCCTTCGCCAACTGTGCCAAAGTGCGCCAAATTGGATTTACTGCGCCATCCTGATAATATCGACGGAAATTGTGCCAAACTGTGCCAGAGGCTCGGGCTTGGGGGCGTCCATCAACGGCAATCGCACTGCCAGCACGTGAAAATATGTGCATGCAGCTTGATATGGGGCTGCCAAAGTTACAACCACGGAGCAAGATTTATTCCGCTGAATAAACAGCGTTCACGCGTGCTAACCGAGTAAGCCACAATGCCATGTACCGTGCTGACGCAGCTTCTGTTGTGCAAGCTGGCTCGACGGCAAAACGTGTTCTCTGCAGAGGCTCGTGGCGTCTAGGCCTATCGGTAGCGAGAAAGAGTGGTGTTGATTCATCGGCAGACAACGTCTGTTCCAGAAATGCTGCTGCTAGCTTGCCTCAAGCGTGGCACAGCACGTAATTAAAGCAGTGTTTGTTCAGTAATAACTACACGTGTTATGTTTCGGGATATCATGGAATGAAATCTGGGAATGCTTGCAACAGATCTGGGAACTCTTGCAACACGGTGTAGCACACACAGTGGCTACGCCGTGTTACTCGTCCGCCCTTCGCTTTCCAGGGTCAATAGCCGATGGTTAAAAAAAAATCGCAGTTTGCGAAGCAGTGAATGCGATACCAAAAAATTGAATTGTTATATGAAGTAAGGCTAGCAGCTAACTCTTGGATCCGATCTCGTGTAACTCAACAAAACGCTGGTTTAAGGGAACATGGCCGCTCTAGGGACCAAAGCATTTTTTCGTGCTGTCAGTTCTCTTAACATGAAGAAAGCGCCGAGAGCACAGCAAGTTTACGAGCTGTCTCCTGATGCCTCGAGATAGCGTGCGCGCCAGCGACTGCGCCCTTCGAGCATCGCAGCCCCCCGCCTCCCCTGGCGTCCCTGCCTACTCCTTACGAAAGACAGGCGGGATGTTTCTTCTCTGTTTGATGAGCAATCGACGGCAGGCGTTGCACGCGGGGTGATGTTATCGCATACACCTTCCGTGCAACAGAGACGACCGCCTCACTTTATCTTTGCATTGCCATAACTTGTGACGTCATCATGAAGTCATACACCGTGACGTCACGTGATGACGTCATCACATGACATTGTCGCTTTGCACTGCCTCCGTGATTGGTGCGTTGATCATGTAGGCGGTGCAACCCACATAGGTGCAGAAAGCTTTCGGAGGGGGGGAGGGAGCAGGGGAGGATCAAATTATCGCGTGAGAAAAAAAAAGAGATGGCTTTCGCCTTTGAGTCATCTTAGGCAGATGCATAAGGGACCCTAAGAGGGGTTCTTTTTTTTTTTTTTTTGCACTGCACCCTAGAGGGCACCAGGGGGTTTTGGACGTGCAAAGCGAATGTCCTAGCCATAAACAGCTTCGCTGTAAAATGAAAATGAAGTTTGTTAAATCATGTAGTCCCCCGTTGAACACATTTTCGGACACTTTTGCGGAAGCTCGACTTGAAGCCGATCTCCATCTCCCAGGCACCCTGCCGCATGCACAAACTGGAAGCACTGCGAGAATGCTCTTGCTACAGCACAAAGAGGATTCAGAAAGAGGGAAGGGAGTGTCGGAGGAGGTTGGCTTTTTGAGGCTAGCTAAGTGACATCATGTTGCACCCAGCAGTACAATCTATCGAGAAGAAAAAGAACCTGGCTCTCGCCTTGGAGTCGTCTTAGTGGAACGTATTAGGGACAGTGGGACTCTTTAGCCTTGAGGCTTCGTGGCGTTTGTCTACCAAGTCTGCTGATAACCACAGATGTATTTAGAGTCTGATTTCATAAAGTACAATTTTATTTCTCCAGTATTCTGTTTATTTGCTAGTGTCAAAAATAAGAGCTGCAGAGTTTATTCCAGAACACTCAACTGCATGATGCCCTTATCTTTGCAATATCGAGTGAAATAGGGAGTGTTCCTGAAATTTCTCCATGAGATTTGCGATGAATCGAATTATTTCTAGCTCTTCATAAGAGCCCCATAATAATTACTGATGTGCTTGAACTTAAATGCAACTTGCTTCTCCAGTGTGCTCCAACGTGTGAAATTAGCTGCTCTAGAGTGCTCCCAGATGCAAAATTACCTGCTCCAAAGTGCTCCAAATGGAAATTCTTGCTGCTCCAAAGTGCTCGAAAATGAAAACAAAATTTCTCCAAATCACAAGTCCTCAGTAATACCACTGACCTTGTCTTTTCATTTTCCTGGCACAAGTTCGCCCAAATAAAAAGTTTAGTCTTAAACATGCCGACTCTGCCTTCACCAATGTCATGACCACGTGACAGTTGTACCATCTTTTGTTGTGCCTGATCAGTTTTAATAATGAATGCCGATAATCTAGCCCTGTTACGAATTTAAGATTTCAGCCTTCAGAAAATTATTGTTGAAAAGGCAGAAGAGACATTGACATAAAGTGTCTGCACAATCTCGTTTAGGGCAGGCTATGCAAAATCTTTGCACTTCAGGCCTACAACTATATTTGAAACCTTTTGGTTAGGGGTGACTGGAGTGTGAACCCAAACCAAGTATGATGTTGCTGCAAAAGAACGACACGTGATACCCACTGGACATGTGCAAAAAAGAACAAAGACTTAGAAAGGAGGGAGCGTACTTTTTCTGAAGTCTTTGTTGTCATGTTTCTACGAACTGATCCTAGCTGTCATTTTAAACATTTTGACTGAAGGCCACTCGCATTATTTATCATTCAAAGCTGCTAAAGCTCTGTTTTCATCTCCCGATGTAAGCGACTTCATTGCCTTTTATTAGGGTGGGAGGTACATTTGTAGTAATTGTATAGATAATTATCTTCCTCTGTTCATTTTGCAGTTTTTCATTTTTGTTGCAAAGCTATGTCTTGATGTGCACTTTTCTCGTACATGCTTACAAGTGCCTGCATTGAAATTGTGGGTGCATCACTTCTGAAATAGCCACTTGACAATAGCGTCAGCCATCTTTTTGTGGCTGCAGCTGACTGATGACTGGATCCTTTGCGCAGTGAGTGTTTCATTTGACAACTACCGACGAGCACGGGAGCCAGTGCTGTCGGACTCCGAGGATGAAGACGAGGATGGGCTCGACGGTGGCTTGGGATTCGGGGGTGCCCGACACTGGGACTCGTTTGAGCGAGACCAACGTACTGCACAGGCAATTGGCCGCTCCGGTGTGGCCCGTCAGCCTGGCGGAGGCTTCACCACCAAGCACGATGCCACTGTCTGTGGACGCCGAAATGCGTGCCGGTTAGTGCTGCTATAAACAGGGAATGAGCTGTCCTGGATTATTTGCTCATTTGAGTATGCTTTGCCTCTTACTTGCACATGAGTCTAGAGTACAGTGGAACCCCAATTATACAACTTTGAGGGGACCACGCAAAACAGTCGTACAACTGAAAGACTAAGAACATAGGCAGTAACACTCGGCCTTGCCAGTAAAAAGGGCACAGACTGCCTGAATAAGCCCACGGCACAACTCTGCACTTCTCCGAGGAAGGTAGATTCATTTATTTTTTTAAATGACAGTTAAGCACTTAATTGAAGGAGGTGTGAGCTAATCTTTATCCTCAACTTTCAAAAAATGGAATCCAATGTGCATCTTCGCGATAAATCGAGTCCGAAAATTGCCTGCGCAAAAAAATGATATTGAAGAAACTGAAATCGCGTTGGTAACATCCTCCCGTCAATAGAGCCTGATACAGTGTTATCGCCATCACCTAATGGCAACAGAGAATATTTTCTTGCGAGTTCGCATAGGGCGCTTTCGTGCATGACTGAACTGTGCACGTTGTTCTTGTTCCCTTGTGAAGTCTAATTGGTGATGTGCCGCTGTTATTATGAACGCTCAAGTCAAGGGAAAGTTATTTTGCGTGGTGAAGATCACTATGACACGTCCTTTTTGTGTGCTCGAGGCCTGTGACCGAGTACAGCAAACAAAGGAAGACCTTCAGCTGTATGTCGACCAGGAAATGTTTCCTCAGACCGAGAGCGTGAAAATATCTAGTTCTCAAAGATGAGCTTGCTGACTAGCGGAAGCTACTCCGTGTGAATAGAGCTTGTCTAGGTAACCTCCCTGGGTACGCACGCGATCAAAGAATATCCACCAGCCATCTTAAAGCAAGGAAAACCGGATTACAAAAGCAAATGAATAAATTTTCTATTCTAAGAGTACATACCGTACCTGTCTCAGTCTACTTTTTTCTAATCGTTAACCTAGGTGCATGTAAGTTTGTATTTTGCACCCGCGAATATTTGCTCGGCATTAAATTCAAGTAAAATAGCTAATTCTTTTTAAAAAATTGACGAACCCAGCTTTTAAAGGCACGTACATAAGAAGAGAAGTTTTGATGGCACACACGCTGGGACTAACAGCAGTTCAATGAAATAACAGCTACTCGAAAGAAAACCAATGGTACCAAGAGTCCGACGGTACCAGAGAGTTGTCATATAATGTGGGATCGGCGTAAAATTGCGGCGTATAACCGAGGTTTTGAACACATTATTTCTATGGGAGTTTTGCGGGGGCCAAACCGATTCGTCGTAAAATGCGGGTTGTTGCACAACTGGGGGATGTATAATCGAGGTGCCACTGTTTATAGTAGGAGTGTGTGGATATTCGAACACGTATGTAATGATTGCACAATACGGTTTCATACAGTTACCTAGAGGGAAAACTGGTGCTGTGACGCTGTTGTATGCATGGGAATGCTGGGATGTGTCGGATTCGGATTGGCATCATTCACAGAGAGCCCGGACACCTGGGAGACATGTCTGGCCTTAAACGTTACTTGTGTCAGGATGGTTATAATTTCGTACTGAAGCAGCACTTAGTAATCTAGTTCTTTCTTATCACAAAGAAACAAGCGTTATTTTACTTTGAGAACATTTGCTTCGATGCACACTTTTATGAAACGTAAAAAGTAGCAAGCAGCTGCTAAAGTTGGAAGACAAGGTCAGCGTTCACTCGGCGACAGTTTGTTGTCCGTTTCTTTCTCTCGCTGTTTGGTTATGCTGTACAGGTGAGTGAAATTTTATCCTAGAGCATGATGTGCATGAATGAGAACCGTTTATGAAGGTTTTCTTTTAGAGAAGCTTTATTTGTGCAGCCATATGCAATTTTTAGCTTGAGCTTCGCTCAACACCAGCCAACACAAGCCTCGCATACATATACCGTATTTTTCTTGCATATAACCCGCCCCTGGGCTGCACATTGCTCCCCTAACTCTAACTTTACAAAAAGAACAAAAAAACATGCCTGTAACTCCCACATAGGTATAACTCGCGTCCCCAACGTTTTAACCCTTGGTAGTCTTGAAACCCTTTTCCACCTTCCATACATTCTGGTCCAAAAGTAAAAGACTCAAAAAAGAAGTTGACTTATTTTTTTACAGATTGCACATAACGTAGTAAGAAAACGCGCACATGAATCAACCGCAAAAGAACTTATCGAGCAGTGCCCGACCATGGGCCGCTGCGGCCGTGTTGTGCTGTCGGGCAGGGGCCGACAACGGACTGCAAAAGGATAAGCACATTTTTCTTTTTTTTTTTTGCGGGTTATATTTGAGAAAATACGGTACATACCATCATTCCTTTGTTGGCACAACGCCTCTTAGAGAAATTCACACAGACAGTGGTGCCAGATCTAAGCATTATTGTAGGGAATTCTATGGACTGCACCCCTGAATTTTTGTCATCAGAATATGCTCTTTCTTTTCCACATAATGATGAGGAGGCCATGCTTCCCCAAGCAAAAGCATGGCCTCCTAGATCTGTATTTGTAATTTAAAAATGGTAGCCATTATGTGCTTTAAAAATTTATTTTAGTGCATGCAGTTAGCAAAAGTAAGGCCTTCAAGATCTGTGTCTCTTTTAGAGCTCGATTGCTTGCTGATTATTGCTCAATGATGCCAACACATTGGGCGACAATACCGCAAAAATATTGCCAAAAGTGATCGCTTGCTGGACATGGGAGCCTACAGAAGCTATGGCACTGCAGATGCTAAAAAACCGCTTTGTGCCGATTGTGTGCAACTCAAATGCACTAGGCAACACTGCACCAGCAACACATTCTGTCACAGTGTTAATGTAAAGCAAATTGGTTTACATCAATTCTGCAACACTATGCAAGAAGTGGCAACAGTTATGCCATGAGTTGGTGCCTGGCCCAGCTCTCAGCTTTGTTCACAAGCAGTTCCACACCTCAGAGGTGTTTCCGCCTCTGCTGAGTGGTGCGGAATCTTGTGCAGGGTGATGGAGCTGCCCCCTGGCATCTCGACGGGGGACGGTGGTGGCTTTGACATGCGGCTGTCCAATCACGTGTACAATTCCCTCAAGGTGCACTCGGCCCAGGAAGGGCGCCGGGCCGCCCGGCTACACGACAAGCGAGAGAAGGCCACTGCGGTGAGCTCTGGTTTTGTTACCCTGTGGCTTGGAACAGAAGATGTCACACACACTTGTAACATTATTCAAGAATGATGGTACCTTTATTAGAGCCGGTAACTGTAGCTGCTGTCACTAAAGTAATGGTGTGGCCAGTGCCCCTTCCTTGCAGCTACAGATTGTGTTGTCTTCAGGGGTGAGACAGCTGCGCATATTGCGCATTTTTGATACGATTCCGTTTTCCTGCGCCAAGCTGCTCCAAAAGCATAAAAATTGCAAAAATTGCGCCGAACTGCGCCGAAACGGCCCCACAATCAAGAATTTTCAAGCCCGCGTCACTTTCAGCGTGGGAAAACGTAACTTTAGAAGCAGCGCCAGGTATACGTTCGCAGAACACGTTAACGCGCCCAAGCGTGTCCTTCTACGCGCCTTTGTAATAGAGGCTTCCATAGTGCTGTGGTAATCTCCTCTGAGCGGTTGTAAATATGTGTAGTGTCCGAGCGGTAACGACGTAGTGTCCGAGGGGTAAGGTTTCTCGGCGCTCGCGACGCATTTTTGAAGGCGGTCCCTCACGAGGTGGCAGCGAACGGTGGCGCAGCGCGCTTTTGTTATCACCTATTAAAAGCGTGCGGTACACTTGGCGCTACGCCACCCGCGCAGCCGAGCAGATAGCTGAAGGCGCTTTATTTTAGGCAGTTTTCGAATAGCGTACGTTAAGTTAGCGTTAGCGTTTGCGGCCCGCTATTTCCGTCACTTAAACGGGAGCCCGCAAGCGGTTAGCGTACGACGCATGCGCAGTTGTGCGAAAAGCCAACGCAAAGCTTTGCGTACGCTATTCGAAAGCTTCCCGAGGGTTCGCCCTTCAGGGAGGGCAAATATTAATCACAGCGCCCCTTCTTCCGATTAAGTCAAAGTATGGGCGGTATCGACTTTGCCCCCCCCCCCCCTTCGTGCGCACGCCTATGGGGGTGGTCATACTGGCGCGTTCGTCGGTGGCCATACCTAGCCATACCGCTTTTGTTCTTTCCTGATGTTACGCGCGAAGGCGTCGCCGCAATCGCGTGCTAGTCGGAATCATTCGTTGACCGTTCAAAGACGTACTGCTATGTGACTATACAATTCTTGTGCAATCAGTTTTTATTGCGATAGCAATTATATGGACAGTCTCGAGGGGTTCTTGCCGTCGCCGTCATGTCCTTCCGGTATGAAGTCCAAATTGATAAGATCCCCCCGCGAATTGTATGTTCTACATCAGGTAAAAGCACGCGAGCAGAGGCGACGTACGCGGCCGAAGCAAACGAGCCGGCCCATTGCCGTCGCTCGGAGGCTGCATGCGATAACATCACCCCGCTCGGAAGGCTTGCCGTCGAAGCAGACAGGAAACGCCCCGCCCGTTTTTAACAAGCCTTAAAAGACACGAAGACGCGAGGGGGGGGGGAGTGTCGCGCGAGGACGAGGAGCAACTTTGAACTTTGCGCGGTCGCGCGCGCTATCTCTAAAGCCATCACAGCGGGGCGGGTACGTGCTGCGCTCTCAAAGCAAAGTGACTATGCGGAGAACATGGCTCCCTGGAGCGGCCGTATTTTCTTACACCATCGTTTTATAGTTACGCGAGATCGGATACAAAACAGTTAGCTGCCAGCCTTACTTCGTGTAACACTACAAGTTGTTGCTATCGCATTCATTGCTTCGCCCTTGCGGTGAAACTGTGACTTTTTTTATTATTTGAGAAGTGTGATGTTTTTTCTTTTCTTATTTTCAAATGTAAAGTGAACCTACTTGGAAAAACTTTTTTTTATCTATTTCATATGTTGTTACCAAGGTTATATAAATTGCGTGGTTTGTAAAAAGGTAGTGTAGTTCATACCTGGCAATAATCTGTTAAAAAAAGCTTTCTCCAAAGGCTCTTTGAATGTTATGTGTATTCTAAGCCGATTAAAATATGTGCTTATTCCTCCAAGTTACTACAAATTTGTTTTTTCAAGCTCCAAAAACGACATAATAAATGCCGCTAACTGCTCCCAAACAAGGTTCTCCTGCTCCTAAATTGAAATTTTGCTGCTCCCAAAACTGCTCCCAAATCGATTTCAGCCGTCTCACCCCTGTGTCTTGTTTAACTCTAGAAGTTACAGTGTCAACACGCAGATTGCCATGGAAAACGTGTGGGAGCTACCCTTCATTTCTCACCACGTCATCTCTGATGCTTTAACCCTTTGAGGGTTTTCACCGTACATGTACGGCCAAAACGAGACTGACATCACTTCAAAAGACCTCACCTCTCACATTTATTCAGAAGAAAAAAAACTGCGTGATTTTGGCTTGTGTTTTCTTCATATATGATGACATCAAGCGGCCCTCCAAGGAAGTTAATTCAGGAAATGCAGCTTCATCATCCTGCATGCCGACGGCACGACGCAAGACGTCCAACGCATTCATCACTTCCTTTGTGGTAGGCGCGGCAAACAGTCGTGACCGCGATCTTGCACCATTTCAACAAGCGCCGCATCTGACATCTCTTCAGTGCATGCAGCGCCATTGTTAGCAAACAAAAATACGCCAAGTTCGACGCCTTCGGGCACTCCCCATTCGCGCATAGCGCATCCCACAATTCAGTTTCATCCGCTGGATTCGCAGGCTGCTCTTCATCATTGCAGATTCCAGCTTCAGTGACCTTTATTTGGGCCTTGGCGAAGCAATTTGAAACTGTCTGAGCTGCAACTTCTTGCCACGACGTGGCAATCATCTCAACGGCTTGGTAGATGTTGATCTTTGATTGCCGTTCAAAACGGATGTCCAGAAGAATCTTTTCTATCACACGACAGCGTTAGCAGCACTTGAAGCTGTTCATTATTCCTTTGTCCAGTGGCTGTATCAGGGATGTGCAATTGGGAGGAAAATATATCAACTCTATGTTTGAGAGCTGAAGGCCGTAAGCGTTGTGCACAGAGCAATTGTCCAGGAGCAAACAGATTTTGCGGCCTTGTCGCTTGATGTCTTCATTGAGGTCTTTCAACCAATCGGAAAAGATCGCCCGTGACATCCACGCCTTTGAATTGGCCACATACTTTACCGGAATTCACTTCGTTTCCTTGAAGCAACCAACGGGACCTGTTTGTCACTGCCATCGCTGTTGGCGCACAGCAAAACCGTCACGCAGAGTTTGCTTTGCTTGGCTCTGTGGCAGTCTTCTCCTTTAAGCGCCAGCGTGCAATTAGGCAGCATCTGATAAAACAGAGCCGTTTCATCTGTGTTATGAATGTCAGCTGCCTCGTAGCGGCTCAGAACACCAGGCAGCTCCTCGGCCACCCACGATGCACAAGCATCGCTGTCGGCAGAGGCCGACTCACCGCTAATGATCTTCCTGACGACTCCATTCGGCTTTTAAATCCTTGCAGCCAGCTGTTGCTAGCCTCGAAGTCGTCATGGCCCAGGATGCAAGCAAAATCCTTCGCTTTTTGTTGTAGGATGGCGCCGTTTATGGGCATGTTTTGAGCACGTGTGTCCAAAAACCACGTAAGCACGGCTTTGTCCACATCGGCGTACGTTGACAGCCTCATCCGTTTTTTTCTTCGAGCTTGTGCCTGACTGCTGCACTGCGGATGCTGTCTTTTGCACTCAAGATAGTCGACAGGGTGCTGGCAGGAATGTTGAATCGCGCAGCAACGTCCTTCTTCTTCTCACCAGCGGCAACCGCATTGAGGATTGACAGATTGTCCTCAAAAGACAAAACTTTACCTTTTCACGCCGAACTCATTTTCAAAGTGAACAATCACTGTGAGAAACGTGCAATACACACTGCTTACGTTGACGCTCGTGTTAAGGCTCGCATCGCGTCTACTCACACACGATGCAACAACAAAACATGCCCAAGCCTAAAAAAGCAAACAAAAGCAGGTACGCACAACAGCAACACCTGGTGTCACCATGCGTAGGCGAAAAAAAAGGGAAAAAACTCAGATATGCCACAGAGCGGCGTTAGGGGAGCTAGCAGCTTTCAACATCATCATTGTGACACACCGGATTGACTGCTCTGGCTCACTGTGCTCGCATGCGTTCCTCTCGCGATCGCCGCTTGCCTTTTCTTTAGCAGTTGCAAAAGTTACCCATTATTTATCTGAATTTTCGGCAGATCTACTGCTCAAAATAATGAATGATGAGCATGGAAAATTCGTCACACCCAGGTCATTTGCCACAATGCTTTCGTTACATGGAGGTCAAAAATACATGGGCTTCTATGGGGAAGAGTTGGAGAATGAAAAAAATTTGTTCAATCCAGGAATTCGTTAAATAGAGGTTCGTTACATCCAGGTTTAACTGTAGCTACCTTCTCACAATTGCTGACAGGTTCACCAGGTGGCCAGAAGAAACACTAGCCAGTGATATCACATCTGCAAGCATCACTAACACTTTTGTTAACACCTAGGTGTCACAGTTTGAAGTTTCCAAAGAAGCGGTTACTGACCAAAGCAAACAATTCAGATCTGCATTCTTACACCATCTTTCACGTCTATTAGGAATGCCCCATAATAGCTTACCATCCACAAGCAAATGGCATGATGAAGTGTTTTCACAGGAAATTGAAACCGGTACTGATTGCTCATGATGACATCGAACACTGTAGGTATATGAAGTGCCTTTAAAGACCTTCAGTGTGCTGCAGCACAGTTAGTTTATGGCACTTCAGTACAACTGCCTGCTGAGTTCGTCTGCCAACGGACTTCCCAGGGAAACAAGCTGGATACTCCATTCTACCTAAAACGCTTACAAGACTGTTTTAAGGCAATTTGTGCTGTTGCACCACAGCACAAGTCAACACACAAGCCTTTCTTGAGGGGCGTACAAACCGCCACTCGCGTTTTTCTTTGGACAGATGCAGTTTGCAAGTCACTGCAACCACCATACACTGGTCCACACTTGGCTATTGAGGGACAAGACAAGCTTTGCACAATTTGTGTGGGTGTCAGAGACCAACCAACAGGCTCAAATTTGTTTTGTGCAGAGCTCCACAGATCATTCCTGTTTTCACTCTTCAGCCTGTAGAGAGCCATCTAGAACAACTAAAAAGCGGGTACACTGGTCTAATCAAGACTCCGTCTGTACAGCAAAGGGGCCCTGTGGCGTGCCAGCGCTTGCCTCTTCTGTGCTAAGTTGCTAGTTGGCTGTGCTGTAGTAGAGCTGTAAAGCTGGTGTGTGTGTCTGTAATGCAGGAGCAATCGCTGGATCCAAACACGCGACTGGTGCTCTACAAGCTGCTCAACAGGGAGATTCTCAATGAGATGAACGGCTGCATCAGCACAGGCAAGGAGTCCTGTGTCTTCTACGCTGCTGGTGGAAAGTAAGTTTTACCTTACCTTCTGCAACACTGTTCTGACCCTGCAGCAGTACTTAAAGTATGTGCTAAGAATTGCAAGTTAGCAATGGTAGCAACAAGTCGCAAGCCATTATTTCCTCTCTCATTACTTGCAAGAGCGTCGAGTTGGGTGGGTTGGTAAAGCTGCGCGTGTACTCGTTGAATAGAGCAAAAAAGACAAGGACAGAAGGAGCGACAGACGCAGACTTTGAACCAACATTTATTGAGAAGCACATATGTTATATACACTGTTTCACTCCAAGCTATCACTCAGATTAGTTATTTCAAGGGTTAGAAATCATACAACACTCATCATCTTCAATAAACAACTAATCTATAAAATTTAAATAACTAATCTGCGAGATAACTGGGACTGGAAGAGTACTATATACATAGAACCTTGTTGATACATTTCCGAAAAACGTGGAAAATAAACGTAGGACTCGGCAAAACGTACAATCCAAATCCAGTAAAAACAGCCTGACAAGCCCCTATTGAGGTGCAAGGGCAACATACATTTATTTCTCAAAAAACGTGGAGGGACTCTTCGATTTTCGAACTCCTGTCATCTCGCTGGCAACCAGAGGTCAGCCAGCTAGTTCCAGTCCTGACCGGAAATAACATTGTGGTCACGTGTGTTGAAATCCCAAGACAACCCAAATATTGCAAAATCGAACCCTGGGACAACCAGCGTAAACGTAAAGAAATGCTACCGCCGTGTCAGCAGACGAAACTTAGCGCCGCATGAGCGTCAGTTCTTTCTGCATTGCCGCTTGGAAATATGGGACTAGGTTTGCCGAAGAGCGGAAGTGATATTCTTGAGCATAAAAATTGTGGATACGATCACGTGCGTTTGTGAATCACCATGTCTGTGAAGGAAACTGCCGCCTCGCTAAAGGCTTAACAGGCTCAACTCTGCGTCTGGAGGGGACGATCAAGCAATTCGGAGAAGGGGGGACACGGAGGGGAGGATCGAGCAATTTGGAGAAGACACCGAGGGGATGATAGAGCAATTCGGAGAAGACATGGAGGGGACGATCAAGCAATTCGAAGACTCGGAGGGTACGAGTGGGCAATTTAGAGAAGACATGGAGGGGACGATCGAGCAATTCAGAGAAGACGCGGAGGGGACGATCGAGCAATTCGGAGAAGGCACGGAGGGGAGTATCGAGCAATTCGGAGAAGACACCAAGGGGACGATCGATCAATTCGGAGAAGACACGGAGGGGAGTATCGAGCAATTCGGGGCAGACACGGAGGGGACGATCGAGCAATTTGAAGACACGGAGGGGACGAGTGGGCAATTCGGAGAAGACACGGAGGGGACGATCGAGCAATTCAGAGAAGACATGGAGGGGACGATCGAGCGATTCGGAGAAGGGCACGGAGGGGAGGATCGAGCAATTCGGAAAAGACACGGAGGGGAGTATCAAGCAATTCGGAGAAGACACGGAGGGGAGGATCGAGCGATTCGGAGATGACACGGAGGGGACGATCAAGCAATTCCAAGACACGGAGGGGACGAGTGGGCAATTTGGAGAAGACATGGAGGGGACGATCGAGCAATTCAGAGAAGACGCGGAGGGGACGATCGAGCAATTCGGAGAAGGCACGGAGGGGAGTATCGAGCAATTCGGAGAAGGCACGGAGGGGACGATCGATCAATTCAGAGAAGACACGGAGGGGAGTATCGAGCATTTCGGGGCAGACACGGAGGGGACGATCAAGCAATTTGAAGACACGGAGGGGACGAGTGGGCAATTTGGAGAAGACACGGAGGGGACGATCGAGCAATTCAGAGAAGACATGGAGGGGACGATCGAGCGATTCGGAGAAGGGCACGGAGGGGAGGATCGAGCAATTCGGAAAAGACACGGAGGGGAGTATCGAGCAATTCGGAGAACACACGAAGGGGAGGATCGAGCGATTCGGAGATGACACGGAGGGGACGATCAAGCAATTCGAAGACACGGAGGGGACGAGTGGGCAATTTGGAGAAGACATGAAGGGGACGATCGAGCAATTCAGAGAAGACGCGGAGGGGACGATCGAGCAATTCGGAGAAGGCACGGAGGGGAGTATCGAGCAATTCGGAGAAAGCACGGAGGGGAGGATCGAGCCATTCGGAGAAGACACGGAAGGGAGTATCGAGCAGTTCGGAGAAGACACGGAGGGGACGATAAAGCAATTCGAAGACACAGAGGGGACGAGTGGGCAATTCGGAGAAGACACGGAGGGGAGGATCGATCCATTCGGAGAAGACACGGAGTGGACGATCGAGCAATTCGATGAAGACACGGAGGGGACGATAAAGCAATTCGAAGACACGGAGGGGACGAGTGGGCAATTCGGAGAAGACACGGAGAGGAGTATAGAGCAATTCGGAGAAGACACGGAGGGGACGATCGAGCAATTCGAAGAAGACACGGAGGGGACGATCGAGCAATTCGAAGAAGGCATGGAGGGAAGGATCGAGCAATTCGGAGGAGACACGGAGGGGACGATCAAGCAATTCAAAGACACGGAGGGGACGAGTGGGCAATTTGGAGAAGACATGGAGGGGACGATCGAGCAATTCAGAGAAGACGCGGAGGGGAGTATCAAGCAATTCGGAGCAGACACGGAGGGGACGATCGAGCAATTCGAAGAAGACACGGAGGGGACGATTGAGCAATTCGGAGAAGACACGGAGGGCACGATCGAGCTATTTGGAGAAGACACGGAGGGGACGATCGAGCAATTCGGAGAAAACACCGAGGAAACGATCGAGCGATTCGGAGAAAACACCGAGGGGACGATCGAGCAATTCGGAGAAGACACCGAAGGGACTATCGAGCAATTCGGAGAAGACATGGAGGGGAGGATCGATCCATTCGGAGAAGACATGGAGGGGAGGATGGAGCAATTTGGAGAAGACAATGAGGGGACGAGTGGGGAATTCGGAGAAGACACGGAGAGGAGTATAGAGCAATTCGGAGAAGACACGGAGGGGACGATCGAGCAATTCGACGAAGACACGGAGGGGACGATAAAGCAATTCGAAGACACGGAGGGGACGAGTGGGCGATTCGGAGAAGACACGGAGAGGAGTATAGAGCAATTCGGAGAAGGCACGGAGGGGAGGATCGAGCAATTCGGAGGAGACACGGAGGGGGACGATCAAGCAATTCGGAGAAAACACCGAGGGGACGATCGAGCAATTCGGAGAAAACACCGAGGGGACGATCGAGCAATTCGGAGAAGTCACCGAAGGGACTATCGAGCAATTCGGAGAAGACATGGAGGGGAGGATCGATCCATTCGGAGAAGACATGGAGGGGAGGATGGAGCAATTTGGAGAAGACAATGAGGGGACGAGTGGGGAATTGGAGAAGACACGGAGATTAGTATAGAGCAATTCGGAGAAGACACGCAGGGGACGATCGAGCAATTCGACGAAGACACGGAGGGGACGATAAAGCAATTCGAAGACACGGAGGGGACGAGTGGGCAATTCGGAGAAGACACGGAGAGGAGTATAGAGCAATTCGGAGAAGACACGGAGGGGACGATCGAGCAATTCGAAGAAGACACGGAGGGGACGATCGAGCAATTCGAAGGAGGCATGGAGGGGACGATCGAGCAATTCGGAGAAGGCACGGAGGGGAGGATTGAGCAATTCGGAGGAGAGATGGAGGGGACGATCAAGCAATTCGGAGAAAACACCGAGGAAACGATTGAGCGATTCGGAGAAAACACCGAGGGGACGATCGAGCAATTCGGAGAAGACACCGAGGGGACTATCGAGCAATTCGGAGAAGACATGGAGGGGAGGATCGATCCATTTGGAGAAGACATGGAGGGGAGGATGGAGCAATTTGGAGAAGACAATGAGGGGACGAGTGGGGAATTCGGAGAAGACACGGAGAGGAGTATAGAGCAATTCGGAGAAGACACGGAGGGGACGATCGAGCAATTCGACGAAGACATGGAGGGGACGATAAAGCAATTCGAAGACACGGAGGGGACGAGTGGGCAATTTGGAAAAGACACGGAGAGCAGTATAGAGCAATTCGGAGAAGACACGGAGGGGACGATCGAGCAATTCGAAGAAGACACGGAGGGGACGATCGAGCAATTCGATGAAGGCATGGAGGGGACGATCGAGCAATTCGATGAAGGCATGGAGGGGACGATCGAGCAATTCGGAGAAGGCACGGAGGGGAGGATCGAGCAATTCGGAGGAGACACGGAGGGGACGATCAAGCAATTCGGAGAAGACACGGAGGGGACGATAAAGCAATTCAAAGACACGGAGGGGATGAGTGGGCAATTCGGAGAAGACACGGAGGGGAGTATCAAGCAATTTGGAGCAGACACGGAGGGGACGATCGAGCAATTCGAAAAAGACACGGAGGGGACGATTGAGCAATTCGGAGAAGACACGGAGGGCACGATCGAGCAATTTGGAGAAGACACGGAGGGGACGATCGAGCAATTCGGAGAAAACACCGAGGGGACGATCGAGCAATTCGGAGAAAACACCGAGGGGACGATCGAGCAATTCGGAGAAGACACCGAAGGGACTATCGAGCAATTCGGAGAAGACATGGAGGGGAGGATCGATCCATTCGGAGAAGACATGGAGGGGAGGATGGAGCAATTTGGAGAAGACAATGTGAGGAGGATCGAGCAATTTAGAGAAGACGCAGTGGGGACGATCGAGCAATTCAGAGAAAGCGCACAGGGGGCAAAGGCACTGCGGAGAAGCCGCCATCGCCGCGTGGAGGCTGTCTGCCACTTCACTCTTCACAAGTATATGAGAGAGCCCTTTTTGCATGCCTGAATGAGTTTCTGGCTACAAAACTTATCATACGACTGCAGTTTCCCTCGGTGCTGAACGTTGCTGCCAAATCGTATTTTCTGGGAACGTATTAACCGGAACGTATTACACATAGTTGTATTGGTTGTTTTTATTTATTTACTGAACGTTGCTGCCAAATCGTATTTTCTGGGAACGTATTAACCGGAACGTATTACACATAGTTGTATTTTTTTATTTATTTATTTACGCGATTGCGAGTGTAGGAGCCGGGAAATCTTACCAAGCGAGAACGTATCAATGAGGTCCTACTGCATTACATGTGTGCTTCTGAATTAATGTTAATTTGAAGTCAGCACCTCTCACGTGTAACTTCCTTCCTCTGTCCTTGACTTTTCTGCACTATCGATAAATCTACATGTCTCATTTGTTTTTTTTTTGTTTTTCAAATGCTTACATATTTAAAAGGTAATGCCCAGTACCAAAACTGCCAAACATGCCTTTCTTTTTTGGATGTAGATTCCCATCAGTGTCGTGTCATTCTTTATTACACTTGAGCCTCGTTGATTCGAGCTCGCATGTTGGTCTTGGCAAAGTGACATGTATTTGAATCTTGAAAAATTCTCCTTAGTTTAAACCTGAAACATATGCCATGGCTAATTTGAATGAGATTGCCCGTGCGCAGACTACATTTTGTGCGAGCCGAATGACAAATTTCAGTGTGTCACTGACTGCCGCAACTTCGCAAATCCGTAACCGTGTGCTCAATCCATGTACAGACGGGTCCATTGTTAAAGGGAACGCTTGCGTTTCGGGTACGTCCGGATTTCCCTCTCCCGCAAAAGCATAGCGGCTTAGATCTGCATAACACTACTGGTGGTTGGCAGTTCCGAACCCTTATGATAGACCAGTAACATGCACGAACAGTATTTGCGCATCCAATAGCCATTAGGTGGCCAACAAAATTAAAGTTGCTCATTCGAGTGTTCCCTTTAACAGTGGACCGTACTGTACACTGGAAGGCGCCATGGTTGAACCAGCTGGTGAAAATCAGGTGGCCATGCTTCACGTGCTGCTACATGACGTCTCACACACTTCCAGGGACACGGTGCCTTTCCTTCTCCCATGGGCGCGAACAGGCCCGCTCCTCCTAAACTTGGTCGTTGCTGCATACATTGGCAGATATGGTCGACAGATAAAATAACAGAGGCGAGAGTGGCATCATCCACAGAAATGTAATCTTTGTATGCAATTCCATTGGCACCAACAATTGCAGGCATGAAAGAACTAAGCACACGCAGCACGCTTGCACGACCACCACGATGAAAATAAAAAAAAAGGGCACGACAAGACCACCCAAAGCATGTACTCAGTCCACGCCAACACGATGGCGCCAACCAAAGCCAATCTCTGAGGCCTTACTTTTGCTAATGGTGTGGTGTCATAGCTGCCGTTTTGCAGATCACACCTAGGGGTCCATCCTTTTGATGACAGGAATCGAAAACACGTCATGGGTGACATTGTGCAGCTAATCTCATTGTCAAACCAGGTCAAGCTGCATGAAAAGTCAACATGGCCGTTCTCCATGGCCACTTGGGCCAGCTCAGAGTGCTAGTTTGGGATGTATCATACTGGAAAAGTTATGACGTGACAGAAATATTCCCATTGCATTGGATCCAATGAGAACTACACAGTAACTGGCTGAAAACAAGGTAGCTGCCGGGGAAACATAGCACCCGGAATACAGTGAACTAGAAGAGTGGGCCCACTGCACGGCAACGAGAGAGGCGAAGCCGCTGATCTTACCCGTGGTCACAGACACTGCATAGATCTCAACTGTCGCGACGCCTGGTGGACAGCAGCACTAGAGGGGAGACGCAAAGGAACAAAGGGTGCTTACAAAGCTGTGCACCGTGTGTCACGACCATCGAGACCAATGTAGTGTCTGTGAGCAACGCTTGCACCCAAGGGAGACCTTGACAGCGACATGTGTTACATGCCAGTGAGCCCGTTACCCTTCCTTGGGAATGTAACAGGTGCTACGTATAGGGGTTCTACTGCCTTGTGCGCTGTATCCCTGTTCAAAGGGACCTCCGCTTGTCCAAACTACGGTTCATTCAAGCACATGTTCTATCCTCTTGGAATTTGAATTAACGAGGTCGAGGCTAACGAGGCTATGTGAGGTCCAACTGTATAAAGTTCAGGCTATATTTAGTCAGTATAAGGGTCCAGTTTTTCTGGAAAAAGTAAAGATTCACGTGATGATCAACTGTGAAAGCCAAACTTCACTAGTCACACCATGTCATTTGCACTAGGCCTGCCCTGAAGGGAGGGTGTTTGACAAATAAATGCACTGTGGATAAAGCCCCTTGATTTTGGAAAGTAGCAGCGCTGTTTTATCCATGCCACTACAACCTCGCCGCGCCGTCAACCTCCTCTTTTTTTACCCTCTCTTTCGCGGAGCCGGCGCATCCGCAACGCTCAGTGGCTGCGACGCGCGATACCTCCGAGCTGACCCTGACGTCACGAAAAGAGTGCGCAAGCAAACTTCGCGCGCTCTTAGTTGCTCGCGCACGCCATGAACCCTCCAGGCGTGAACCCTCCAGGCATGTGTGCGGGTGCATGCGGCTTTGCATGTGTGCGCTTGCATGTGTATGTGCGTGCATGCACGTGTTTCCGTGTGTGTTTGAGTGCATGTGTGCGCTGCGTCTGCGTACGTTTGTGTGTGTGTGCCATCGTGTGCGTGCATTTGTGTATGTGTCTTTGCACCTGTGTGTGCGTGCGCGCACGTATGTATGTGGTCATGTATGCGCCTACGTGTGTTTGTGCATGTCTGTATTGGCGCCTGTGTATATGCGTGTGTGCACGTATATTTGTGCCTGCGTGTGCACGTGCATATATTCGCGCGTGTGTATGTGCGTGCGTGTCTATCGCCACTGCACCCGCGTGTGTGTATATGTGCGTGCATGTATAGCGTGTGTATGTATGTACGTGTGTGTGTGCGTGTGTGTATCGTGTGCATATGCGCGTGCGTGTCTTTAGCGCGTGTGTGTATGTGTGTGTGTTCGTGTCTGTGTCGCGTGTGCATGTGTTTGTGTGTATGTATGTGCGTGTCTGTATCGCATGTGTACGTGCGTGAGTATATATGTGCGTGTGTGTATCGTGTCTGTGCACATGTGTATACGTTCGTGCGTGTCTGCATCGCATGCGTGCGCATGTGTATATGTGCGTTAGTGTCTATTGCGTATGTATGTGTGTGTATTTATGTGCGTGTCTGTATTGCGTGTGTACGTGCGTGTGTGTCTATGTGCGTGCGTGTCTATCGCATGTGTGCGCGTGTGTGTGTGTATCACGTGTGTATGCGTGTGTGCCTGTATCGTGTGTGTATGCGCGCGTGCCTGTATCGTGTGTGTATGCGCGCGTGTATATATGTGCATGCGTACGTGTCCGACAGCGGCATTGGCACAAAAAGGCTTCCGGCCCACTCATTTCGAGTAATTTAATTTATGTAAACCACCACATTCTTTCTTGGCTACCTTCTTTGAGCTCATCAAGACAACAATTAGGAACGAAATTCTCGACTATACTTTATACTGCTTACATTATATGCGCTTAATACACCTCCGCGTTACGGACAGCCGAAGCAGCGACGGAGAACTAAACCGCTCTGCCGCCAGTTAGTATACTAATTTTTTTTTGGAATCGTTTCGAAGCCTCTTAAAAAATTATATTTGTCCCTTATGTTCTGTCAGAAGCCCACTTTCGTCACGACAGGGGCAGATTCTCATTTAATGCTTCAAGGGGCCGATTAAACAAGCGCGCACAGTGATTATAATGCGGCTGCGGCAAGTCAGTGGAGGGTTCAGCGTGCCGTGCGCACCGCACCGGCCAGGGGAGGGGAGACATCCGAGGAGAATTGAGGAGGAAAACGCGCGCGCGGAGGAGAGTGTTGCTACTTTCAAGATCAAGGGGCTTTAACTGTGGAAGCTACAGGCAGCCACTGTGGGCAATAGTTGCATCACTTGTAGCACATCACAATACCATGGGCTAACTAAAGCTGGTTGTGTTTACTGTGACAGAACTTAAGCTATTAAATGCGAAGCATTTCTTAGCGAACCTCAGGCACTTTGGCCGTTTTTATCTACGTATCTATCTATCTACCTAGCCGCCTATGTCTGGGTGCTCTCCTGGTCATCTTCATAACTTGTAATATACAAAAATTGGCATAGCAGGGGATCAGTGTGTGACGAACACGATTCACTGGTCATGGCTTGAATAACGCAAAGCGCCTGTCGCGTATGTCATGAAATCCTTTCCCTTAGTCACGTGTGGCACATACCCGCATACCACAGTTCATGTTATGTGGGTATGTGTCACAGGCGATTCACAGTCTCAGTCAACACATTAACGGCGAACATACACATTGAAACGCAAGGCAAGTGAGGGAGCTGAAGACAGAACACACCTGGAAGACGCTCGACCGCCATCCACTCATCCACATGGTCCGCTAAAACGACACAGTGTTCTCTTCATTTCATATCAGGCTGGGCAATGGCCTCATGCTGACCCAGGATGACGTCAGATTGATCAAGAGCCACTTTATGACACACGAAAAAGCTGCCGCTAAGTGCCCTGACGGCATACGGCTATACTACAGCAATGCCCGTGGCGGCTGCATTTTCAGTGGAGGTGAAAATGTTTGAGGCCCGTGTACTTAGATTTAGGTGCACGTTAAAGAACCCCAGGTGGTCGAAATTTCCACAGCCATCCACTACAGGGTCCCTCATAATCATATCATGGCTTTGGGACATTAAACCCCAGATATTATTACTACAGCAATGCGGATGTTGACCGCTATGACGCACGTTGCTTCGACGGTGCGGACGTGTTACGTCATCCTGCATGAGATAACATAACTGGCTATAAGAACAAGCAGGTACACAGGGATTCCCTGACCAAGGTGGCCCACATAAACGCAAGTGACATGGTTAGCCTGCCGGCCTCAGTTTACCAGAGCATGGCAAGCCGTACATGATCACGGTCAACATCACCGTAAGCGACAGCCTCGTAATGAAAACTTTGGTCCCTTTTGGTACATTGAGCGTGATGAACACAGCAACCTCTTTCGACTGTGGCTTGAATTTCCAACATCCACGGTAGGCATTGTCGTCCCTGCCAGGACGAAGCACATCACTACCTCTCAGCCTCAACAGAATTGAAGTGAGTGCCCGTGGGACTGCGAACCACCGCAACCACGACATACACCAGAAAAATATCTTGTGTAAGAGGGCGCAGTTTCCCCTTGCGCAAGCAAACGCCATAACTATAGATAAGTGACAAAGGGCCACATACGCCCAGGTAGTCTTTGTATACTACAAGCACCATCCACTGAAGTTGGTTTACTTAGCACTTTCCAGTGCTGCCAGCCTCAGTGGCCTATACCTCAACAATACGGCTCTATCAACAGAGTCTGTTCACGACATGACCCGGCTAGCAAACAGGCCTCTAGACATTGTCTTGGCCTAGCTAGCACCTTCATTCGGTGCCACAACCACAACAATCACCTCACGCTTGCCACTCTCAAGGTACAGTCTGTGCACGCGCACGTGCATGACCTCGAAAAAGACTCTCTGCTCACAGAAATTGCCGTGTTAGCACTTTCTGAAACATGGAGTGATGAGCCCACTGAAAATCATGGGAGATTCCAATAGGTCGTCCACAGCAAGCGGCTTCCTTGCAGGTGCAGCGGCGTGGGAACATATAAGAACACAGTGATGCGCAACTTCAACGCAGGCCGCATCCCACTTCGCTGGCTGCCAGACACCAAACACACACAGACAAGCAGTGGAATCGGTCAGGTCTGCGTTGCGCACATCAGCCACAATAACAAAGACCTTGCGCTCGCCGCCATCTATGTGAGAACTGCAAGAACCCCTTCCACACATGCACACGGTTTCTTGGAATGTGCGTGCGTTCTCCATCATAACGGACAAGTACAAGCACTAGAAATTGGCTTACCGCATCTGGTGTTAATAATACCTATGTTGGTGTTGGCATCGTTACGCAACTGTTAACAGCTGGTTATATAACACATGTGTGACTCTTCAACATATGTATACCATTTACGGCTATCTTTAGCGTCATTGCGTAATGTTTCGCTCAATGTAAAAAATTACGCCCCAGTCACCTTCCCATCGCATGCTTCGCATTACGTCAATTCCCACGATATGTGGGATCTGTCGAATTTCATGTTTTAAACGCCGCAACTTCAGGTTATTGCTTGCATACCAGTTGATTACTCACTCACTTGCTGGACTTGTCTGGCTAGTTCATGTTTGGGGGCATCACATTTGGCTGGTGGATTCAGATGGTATTGTGGGGCAACTTGTAAAGATGATTGCTGCTGGAATTCTCTTGCACAGGTGTTGCCGTATTATCTCACAATCATAACCTCAAGAAATTTACCGAGAATGCAGCTTCTAAAAGCGAAGCACTCAAGCCGTTTGGCCTTTTTAAAATGAAGTGGTACATGTTGTCTTTTGATGTCTGCCGCAGTGGTGTAGTGGTTATGATGCTCGGCTGGTGACCTGAGGGCTGTGAGTTCGATCCCAGCCGCGGCAGTCGCGTTTCGATGCAGGCGAAATGCTAGAAGCCCGTTTACTGTGCGACGTCAGTGCGCGTTAAAGAACACCGGATGATCAAAATTTCCAGAGCCCTCCCCTACGACATCTCTCATGATCATATCATGGTTTTGGGACGTGAAACCCCAGATAGTATTGTAGTTTGAACACCGCGTTCAAACTACGGGAAACAAATGCTTCAATACGCAATACCTACACTATTAAACAGCTATAAATCAATACAGTTTGATCTTTTTACGGCTTCCGTCAAAGAACTTAAAAGGATGTATGCGGTTTCTGCATAGATTCATGTTGCAATGTTTAGACATCTATGATTTCATTGCCTTTTAAGATGAAAGTGTGAGTTGAAATATGTTAAAGCACTAGTATGCCCCTGTATATATGTGCGTGTGTATGGCTTTGTGTTTGTATAATTATGTAAAAGTGTATGGGTATATATGTGTGTTTTTGTGTAATATTGCCTCACTGCCAAATACAAAGGGTTGTAGGCTAGTCAAGCTCTCTGGGGACAGCTTTTTTTCTACAATCCCCCCATCTGTATCTCACAAAGATGGCAAATAAACTTATTATTATTATTATTATTATTATTATTATTATTATTATTATTATTATTATTATTATTATTATTATTGTTGTTGTTGTCGTTGTTGTTGTTGTTGTTGTCTTTTGATCACTGCAATTGAGATAGCAGCCACAGCGTTACCTACATGAACAAATAGAAAAGTTTAATGGCGATCAACTACACATAAAAATTACTGGAGAGTCTATTTAGCAATCCATAGAACCAGCAGTACTAACCAACAGCTCAAGTGGCTATGCTTATCGCTTGTCATGTTTGCACTGCAAGGTACTAATGGCATGTTCATGCACAAACGTCTCCTAACAGTATTGCACACATGCAGTGTATCAAATCAAAATCTTTACTTACATCGCAAGGGTGTTTGGGGGCACGGACAAAGAGCCGTTTGGAGGCTTAATCAGATTAGGGCCCTGCGCCTTTGATGTCCCAATTTCATGCGGAACATCTGTGCCTGAAAAGAACTGTGTGGTTATAGTCAGTGCGGTATTTCAACTTTCGCTTACTATGCTGCATCCTCTCCTATTTAATTGAAGCTCAATTCAGAAGAAATTATGTTGCCATATATTTGCCCTTTCACATCGGCATTCCTTCGAGCATTGCGTTAATAATAAAGCAAGAGGACTGATTGTGTTTCTGCAGGAGTGAGGAGTTTGCGGTGCCCGCGGAGTGTGCAGTGAAGGTGTTCAAGACTACGCTGAACGAGTTCAAGAACCGGGAACAGTACATCCGCGAGGACTTCCGTTTTCGAGAACGCTTCAACAAGCTAAACCCACGGAAAGTCATCCACCTCTGGGCAGAAAAGGAGATGCACAACCTGAGGAAGTAAGTGCCCCTATTAGTAGAACAGTGTGGCCTCACATTTTGCACCAGACGCAGAACAGTCTTAAAGGGCCAGTAAACAACCTCGCGGTCCAAAATTTCTAATGGAGAAATAACTGCGCACTTGTACAATGTGAACATGCTGCCACAAGAGCCTTGCGAATAAGTGCTGCATTAAGGAAGTTACATGGTATAGAAAGGGTTCGCGTTGGCTGGTTTCGGTTTCTCGCTCGTCCTTCCCACCCTTCTCTTGAGCGGAGAGGGGCAGGCGAAGCCCTTTGTCGCCACGACGTCAGTGACTACATCATCGGTGCGCAGCCAACGACCTAGCAAGGTTTCCCCCATGTGCGCACACGTCATAGTGGCGCGGAGATGAAGCGTAGTGCGAGGAGTACGAGGCACTGGCGAGGCATGCACCCTTCCCCCCTAGCGGTAAAGTAGCGAGACGCCTCTTCATCTCGGAGGCTTTCATTCTGGGACGCTGCACTGTGCTGCCTGATGGGTAACCTCGGGCTCTACAAAGCGGCATGACAATGCGGACCGCATGGCCGAAACTGCATTGCTGCACGGCCAAGGCGCCGTTTCGTAGTACAAAGGACCAATTGACAAGCTCAGTGGTATGAAATTTCATCACTGCATGTACAAGGAGGATTGGACAAATGTAGGGAAGGAGCGTGGAAATTGTTTTTCGAAATGGAAGATCTGCACTCCACAGCCCTGTAATACAGTAGAACCCCGCTGTTACGTTCCTCACTGCTGCGTTTTCCCGGCTGTTACGTCGTTTTCCGCCGGTCCCGGCATAACTCCCATAGGATGCAATGTATTGGGAACCCCGCTGTTACGTCGTAACTGTCGGACCATTCCCGTATGATACGTCGCGAAATGCGCTCGGAGCCGACCGAGTGACTACCAAAGAGAGCGGCCGTGGTGCATTTTCACGCAGCTTGGCCTCGTTTGACCGTAATATTAGGCGCATGAGAGGCGCAAGCAACAGAATCTTTCAATTGATGCAAACAAAAGCATGGCCTTCGAGATTCAAATTGCAAAGATGGCGTCTATGACGTAACTGCTCGCGAAAGCAAGGCCTTCGAGATTTGCATTTACTATTGACAAAAGCATAGCCTTTGAGATTTGTACTGCACAAACATGGCGTGTATGACGTAATTGCTTGCGAAAGCAAGGCCTTCGAGATTGGCATTCACTTCTGCCATCGCGTTGGCGTAGACTCATCATCATCGTTATTTGTCGGAGAACGGGAGGAGTTCGAGCTGGTTGGAGCTCGCATGGTCATGCGTGCGGTTCGCGGTCGGACTCGCCGCGCCGGTCGTGATTGCGTGTGCTTAGTTCTTTCATGCCTACAGCTGTTGGTGTTAAAAAAATCACATACGTTGATAACATTTCTGTGGATGAGGCCGTCCTAAGCTCCACGTTTCTATCCATCGACTAGATCGCGGCTGAGCGCGCCAATTTTCGTGCTGCTCGTAAGAATTGAAATAAAATTCTGTACCACTAAATATTTTGCCGTTTTTCCTGTTTTTCGGCTCTTACGTTTCCCGTCTCTTACGTTTAGATCCTACGGTCCCTTCAAAAACGTATCAGCGGGGTTCTACTGTATTCGCAAAATGTGATCGCCATGGTCCAGTGTACGAATTAACGAGCCTGTTTGGGGGGTGTAAAAAAAAAAGTTGGAGCCTGTTTACTGGCCCTTAAAGAATTCACCAGCACGTAAAGAACAATCATGTCGGTTGTTATACAGGGTATTTAGGTGACCGTTTTCAAAAATTGATAAAAATAGGCTCCTCAAAAAAAAAAAAAAAAAACAAGGAAACCTCTTCAAAAGGAAATCGTTAGCTGTCATGGACGTTAGGAAGTGTCTAGGACATGCTAGTTAGTTAGCCGGTGAATTAAAATTTAATAATTAGCTTTCTAATTAGCGACAGTTGGAGGTTGTTGTCAGTGGCAGTCTTGTAGTGAACAATGGGTAACAGTTTTATTCTGCTGCAATTCCGACAGCTCGGGGAAGATGAAGCTAACCGTGATCAGCTGTCAGAGTCCTTACTGCTTTAAGGAGGTCGTTTGTGTCTTGCACTTGCAAAAGTAACGAGAGCACCTGGACGACATTGGCAATGTTCCTCGAGTTTGACATGCTTGCCCCACAGGACAGAACAGAAACGTCCTCCTGCTCCTAGATCAATGCGCTGCTCACCCAAAGCACTCCAGAATGTGATGTTGGTTTTTCTGTTGCTAGGGGAAAAAGATTTGGCGATGTTCACCTTACTTTTGCAAATAGGCAGTGACAATGGTCAAAAGGCAGACTGTATAAGTTATATGCATGTGTAATGGTGTAAAGCATGACATTAAGTTTTCTTGTCAATTTGTGAAATAACATCACTTTTTTTCGGGTGAAGCCATCATTCTGGGCCCCCTATTATGTGGACATTTACACAACCCTTTCCCAATTCACAATTATTGATTGACAATGGTGTCTCCATCAAGTTGGCCACTAGTCGGAATTCTAAGACCTAGTCATACCTAAGTCATTGGAGCTGGTAACATATTAAAAATAACACACACGAAAATGGGATCCAGGCAGAGAAATTCTTTGCAGTAATGCACTGCCTTTAATTGGTGAACGATGGGATACTGAATAATGGGATAGACAAGACCACGGCACATACTAGGCGGGTGTGTAGGAAGCATGGGCGAACGGTCCATTACAGGGTACAGATGGCTGATGCTGTGAGGATACTTGCAGCAAGGAGTAGGTGGAGGGGATACAAGAGCATGTGAACATGGAATGCTGCCTGCATGCAACTTATGACCAGTGTATTGCAGTCGATCATCTCTTCTCTGCATGCATGCATTTCATTAATTGCAAGACATCCACTGGATTGGTTTTTGTATTAGCATCAAGTGGCTGTGGCACTTCAGCTATCAATCAACATTGCTAAGGGCATTTCCTCGTGGTCCTCATCATTTCACTGGGTTCGCAGCAAAATAAGGATTGAATATTGCTGCATAGTAACTGAAAGCTTCTAATTAACGGGGCTGCTGCAGGCCATCGCTTTGAATTGTGCTGCCGAATTGACATTATAAAATACTGGACCACAAAAATTCTTTCGGTCATGTTGGATATTGAATTAACTTAACGAGATTTTAGTGCAACTTAAAATTAAGCGCACATATGCAGGATCGAGCGTGCCGGCCTGCCCTGTCCCTCGGTGGTGCTCCTCAAGAAGCACCTGCTGGTGATGTCTTTTGTGGGCGTGGACGGTGTGCCGGCCCCACAGCTGCGAGAGGCAGGTCTGGTTGGTGAGCAACTCGAGAGTGCGTACGCACAGACAGTGCAGCTGGCCAGCGACCTGTATGAACGTTGCCAGCTGGTACATGCGGACCTGAGCGAGTACAACTTGCTGTGGCACCAGGGCCGGGTGGTGATCATCGACGTGAGCCAGGCCGTGGACCGAATGCACCCTCACGCCCTCGAGTTCCTCCTGAGAGACTGCACCAACGTGTCTAGGGTGAGCTCCACGCATGTGCGACTGCGTCACAGGCATCTCAGTGGTCAGATTTTGGTCCACAGTGGACATGCAGAGTGCTTTCATTTGTCTCTCTTGGCTAGCCATTCATTTTAAGTCCTGCGCATCGCTCTTCAACGCATGTACATTAATCAAAAGAATACGTCGCAAGCTTACCAGAGAGATTGTTGAGGCTGTCTCATCCCTGGGTTCCGTGTGTATCAGCACTCCGTCGCTTATCCTAAGTGATAAAGAACTGTCTTTTCTAAGAAATTAATTTTCTGCACATCATATGTCATGTGATGTTTCCCTTGGGGGATATAAGTAAGCGAGTGTGGAATTAAACATTATGTTGGAAGTTAGCACCTGTGTTGTGTGTCCTCCTCTTGTGTCCCCGTTCATTCAGTGCTATTTTTTTGTCAGACTGAAGTATATGAACATCTGATATGTTGTTTATTGGGTGATAAATGACGCAATCATCTACAAAAAGTCTGATGTTGGAAGGAAGGTTATTAGGCAAGTCCTTAATATATATCAGGAAAAGTCATGGACCTAGGACCTTAAATAACAGGACGCAAAGAAGAAGGTAGATTATTGGCTTAAATGAACTTTAATTTTTTTTATTTTTTCAGCCTTATGGCAGTAGTACAGATGTTACAGTACTAATTATTAAAGCCCTTTAGGATGTTCAAGCTTTTGTGCGGCTGTAATTTTGTTTTCCCTATCACCTCTGTGGCATAATTCTTTTCTTACATAGTCATGCTAGAATGCCTCAGCAGGTTAAAAAACTCTTTCGTCCAACAAGAAACGGACAAACTATTCGTCCGTTTCTTGTCTTGGCTAAGAGTAGCGTCAGTGTGACTTGCTCAGGTAAAAAAAGAAATCGTAGTTTCCACTCATTTGTTCCAAATGCCAAAATTCAAACCAAAGGAAATGCCAAATACTATATACTATTACCATAAAAGACCAAATTTTCTAGACATCCTGAACACGCATGCATGGTTTTTCTTCTTTTCAAGCTGAATCATTGTGTTTGTGGTGTGCAGTTCTTCCAAAGACAAGGCCTACCTGACGTCCTGAGCCCCAAGGATCTGTTCACGCGCGTCTGTGGCCTCAACCTGCCTGGTGAAGGGGCTGAACTGCTTTCCCAGGTGATGCCTGCACACAGTGGCACATACTGCTTTGCCCAGTTTGCGTCACACTTTATCACGCATTTGATTAAACCAGTGTGCATACAAATGAGTTCAGGTTAATGAGAGTTTGGCGTCATCAAACAGCGCGTATGCATGTTAGGACCAGAAGGTGATTTCAGAGCATCAAGTAATGTGAATTGAGATCAATTTAATAGACTGCAGTATACTTCCACAAATTTCACTCTGGTTTGTTCCATTTTTCACTTAACCTCGACTGAAGGTCCCTGCCAGTGCCTGCACATTTCTATGGAACCAAACTTTTGTTGTTCCAATCCTAAAATTAGCCTTTGCCAGATATGTAATTTGAGCTTTGTGGGTCGTCTGACACACGCCCAATGCCAGTCAAATGTTTAACACAATAATGCCTTCGTTGGCTTTCTCAAATAAAAAAAAAAAGTGGTCTCTAGAATTGTCACTGTGTAACTTTCCAAACAGGTTGCACTTAGTCTTGGACAGGTGTTGTTTCTCTGATTTTTATCTGTGTTAACTGTCATGTTTTGTTTTCATTCACCTATATATGTGCACGTGTGTATGTGTGTGTTTGCATTCTTTTCTGTTCTTGAAACACGTGATAGTTTGTGATGCACATTGCAGTTCTAATCAGGGCAGATGGCACTGACTTGTTCTTGAAAAGTGTTTTTAAAGCTATGTATCAAATGTTCTCGCATTACTCTGACGAAGGCTGGTCCACCAACTGGAAACGTTAAGTCTGCTTTCAAGAAAGTTTTGTCGTCCCTTCCTTGCACACACACACGCGCGCGCACACGCACATTGTGTCCTAGCTGACTCGGACCAAGCTAATTGAAGAACAAAGTGCTGCATGATATGGCGATGGCACCAGTGGCAGTTTATTAGTAATTGCCTTGCACACAGTCGTAAATTTTTGTTGTTGTCAATCGCTAGTTAATTTGTCAAGATTAATTCTCTAAACAATTAATAACATGCCTATTTGCCAAAGTTTTCACATTACATTCTGTATCGCATTTGAAAACATCATAATGAGAAACTTCCAGGCCGCTACGCCATTCCTCATTACTATTTCTGCATTTGAAATTTGTGGCGCAAGATTCAAAGAAAGGTGCTGAAGCAAAACAGTTGTTCGGGCTACTTGATGTGGGTTCATCTCGATGGAAAAAAGGGGGGCACACTAATGGATATGGACTAAGGAACGAAGGGAGGCAACAAGTGCCGACTTCCGCTCGTCTCTGTTACCTCCTCCTTCCATATGGTTTTTTTTTTTTTTTTTTGCTGCCCTAAATTTTTATTGTGCAAGGAAGTACCAACTTGCCCCAAGCGTTCATGTTAATCGCAATGTTTTCGCATGCAATGCAGATGTAGACATCCAAATTTCTGTAATTTTGCTTGTAAATAATGATTTAGAGAATTAGTGCTAATTAACCATACAGTGACAATAAAAAAGCTTACCAGTATGAGTGAGGCAATCGCTAACAACATTTCGTTGTCCATATCTTGTTGCATTGTTGCGTAATAGATTGGCCCTAGTTAGCCTGGACACCCTGTGTATCAAGTGCTTGCGAAAATAAAACCTTTATGTTGAAATTTATTGCTGTGTGTGTGTGTCATCTTTCCTCTCCCTCTCAAGTCATGCTGCACTGTGTTTGTTACGAATCCCTGTTGTTTGCAAACATTTTAAGAATCCCAACTATGTTTGTTACGAATCACATTTGCCCACCAATAAGCTTTAGTTTATAAAGAAAGATGACATGTGTTCTTTGCTTGGTTTGTTAAGTATAGTATTATGCCATAGTGTTTCCATGTTATTTTTACACGGAATAAAAGATGTACTTTTCATTTCGTGATTGCAGATTCAGAATTACGAGAAGGACAAGGAGCTGCTGACAAAGGAAAATCAGCGGAAAGCAGATCTCTTCGAGACGCTTTTTGAGAAGTCGATGGAGAAGAAATTGAGGATAGGGAACGAGTCTGCTGCCAATCCAGAAGCAGCCAGAGAACAAGTCAGTCAAGCGGCACAGTCTGACTGACAGCCAAGCCTCCTGTGGCCTTCGGTTCTTTCTTAGAAGATTTTTACTACTACTATGTCAGTTGTGACAAACAAAAGTGTAAATAAAAGTAGACTCTAGTGACATTTGAGAGCCGCATTGTTTGAGTTAAATTAGGGCATGACGTTTCATGCTCTTGGTATCACGAGTTCTGTAGTACTGAGAGCTTGCCCATGGAGTGTTTTTGAACAATGATGGAACGTGACTCCAGTTTAAGGTTATTTATACATATAGACAGGATGCAATGGGCATCACCGATTCACCTGATGCCCTGTCGGTGTCTCCGACGCAGTTTCCAGTCGGTAAAGGCCTGTCGGCCATCAGCGGTGAGGCCACCACCAGCCAGTCTCTCTCGTGGGCTCATCCACCCTTTGTGTATAGCAGGAAATATCCCGCCATTCATGAGATTTCTCTGAGGTTGACTTGCTGTATCAGCCATAAGCAATTTATTTGATACTCTACGGAAGACTCGGATAGGGCCATGAGTCTGAGTCTGAATGAGTGTGGATGAGTAATATTTTCCGAATTCCGAGTCCAAGCGAGTTTGGTTGAGAAAAATCTTAGTGAGTCTGAGTCTGAGTGAGCTCCACATTTCTTGCCTACCTGTGGTCCCGTCGGTGCTTGTCTTCAGCATTACTACCAGCAATGTGCGGGCTCACGTTTATACTCATGTCTACTCACACATATTTTTATGCACTAGCATTCGTACATTACCTCAATACAGTTAAAACTCGATCTAATGAAACACGATTTTACCAAGGTCCCAATTTAACAGAGAAATCTCCATTCCCTGCAAATACCCATAGGGATCAGTGTTGTCATCAACCCGAATTAGCGAACTAATTTCGCCACCAAACTTCGGAAGTTTTTTCTGAATGAACTAAGTGAAAAAGTGGTGAGTGACTTCCTTCTAATTTGGCTGATACATGTTCTCACGCTGAAACATCTAGGTGCCCTAGTCACGGTCCTAGCTTCGCTTTGATGAGGCTGCACGCCGCACCCATGCGCAGAATAGCGGCCTCGGAAGTCAGTAGCGCTCTTATATACCAGCTGGTGTTAGAGGCGGCGCTGGTCGATTTGGGTATTTCACGGTTTAGGCAACAGATCACCTCCTCGCGTCTTTCTCACTCGGCCTGTTCACACAATCACTGCATTCGTTCTCTGTGTCATTCCATAGTGGTAGCTTGTCAGAGCTTTGCATTACCGTCTACCTGGCCTGCATCGCTTGGACATGGTGTCTCCTCTTAAGAGTAAAGAAGGGGAGGCGCAATACTAAACAGCGACATAAAGAGGAGACCGACCACACAGGCGCACACCCGCAGCTGGAAGTTTATTGAAGAGGCAACACATATAAAGCTTACAAGTTGGTCGTGTGGTGCAGGTTCTCTCGCCTATAAAAACTGAGCGACTTTCCCAATTCTGATTTGTTATTCTGTTTTTATAGGCGAGAGAACCTGCACCACTTGCCCAAGTAGCTGTTTTGCTACAATAATATGTCTCCTATGTCCTATGTCTCCTGTGTCTGAGCAGCCCTCGTGGACTTTTCAGACACACAGGCGTGGGTACTGGCGAAAACAATGGCGTGGTAGCTTTTGCATGTCACTACGTTACAATTTAAAATTTCGAAGGACTGAAAATTCTTTTTCTCAATTTCACAAAATAGCCAATTTAACGAAATAATTAGAGCGTCGTCATCACTTCATTGAATCGAGTTTCATCTGTATTTATTGATCAGAGGCGTGAGTTACGGAGGGGGGAGGGGGGCTTTGACTTCCTCTCACAAGCTCTTTCACAGGAAGTTCTTGATGAAATGTCTCATGCGAATCGCAATTTTCATAGAAATGTTCTTACTGGATTACCACTGATACCTCTTATTTGAAGGTACGAGATAAAAGATATCACATAGAGCACCACTTATGTGAGATATTGGCATTAAATAGCATCGACAGCATGATTGAAAAAGCTAATTGTACAGTAACACACTCATGAGTCGACTTGCTGAGACTCGCTCAAAGATCGGGCCGTGAGTCCGAGTCCGATGAGTCCGGTTGAGAAAAATTTTAGTGAGTCATAGCGAGCCCTAAGCACAAAATATATTTATTGAGTGAGTCTGAGTGAGCTCCAAATTTTTTGCCGACCTATGCTCAAAGCAAAGTTGAAACTAGTAGTAATTAGTATAGAGTAATTCTGAAGCGAATAGTTCGAATTGTGAAATTGCATGAAATCTGGCCACTAGAGCCAAGTGTTGACAAAGCTAAAAAAAATTATTGTCTAAAAGAGAAGCTTATCACTGGAGTCTCTTTCCTTTCAAAGTATGGTTATTCTTGTGCTTTTGTGCGAAAATGCAAGTTTGAATGTTTTTTACAACTGCAGCAGTACATGCAGTCAATTTACAGGCTCTTCTGACTGTTGTGGTGAAGGCTACAAATTTAAATTTCTTGATGGTTGTGGTTGCACGAGCATTTTGTGTCCACCCATTGTGTGTTGTCGCAATTCAGAAAGTTAAACATTGACTTGAAGCAGTTTATGCTGTGTTCTGCCATGGTTTCCATCAACACACAAGCCCTTTCAGTTTCCTCTATCTTCTGTCTCCGTTATCTTCTTAATTTTTTCAGCCTGATCCTTGAAAACACTATGCAACAATTTGCCCCACCTGTAAGCACGCAGACAAAATTGGTAGGCCTGCTGGTCACTCTCACGATCCTCGGCCTAGTTCGCGTGCTTGATCTTGTACTCAATCACCAATAAGTGGCACACAATCTGCCATGTGCCCATCAGGTTAGGCCTGTGCTTCTTCACTGCATGTCTACCATCAAAGTGTCCACTTACTGTTTCATAAGTGCCAATCTGTTCACAGTGGTTGTGTAACTTGGGAACGAAGAAGTCATTTTGCCAGCAGAAGCAAGAGTATGGAGTACGATCTAGTTCGATGAAGCTATGTTCAAAGTGGCCGTTTTAAAGAAGAACGGAGTGCTGGCAAGTTGGTGGTTCACTGTGACGGTCGGCAGTGCATAAACACAGGGATGAGGAAGCAACATGAGATGGGCACAGACACACCTGGTTCGGATTGCAGATTGGCAGTTAAATAATCAATTTCTTGTTTATGCAATGTCACAGACGGCCCTGCCACACACGGAGCCATACTTATGAATAAATAAAGCTTAACAATTTATCGTGCGGTCTTATCTCTGGACCTTGACAATGCTTTAGTTTCATTTAGCAGAGGGGTGACACGTATATTCTGTACAATGAACGCACAGATTAGAAGATGGTGACCATTTCAACAGAGCTCCGTGGTCCATTAATCGATTATTCAAACGGCGTCTGGCTTGACCAATATAATTTCCACACGAGACTGCGACTGTCTCATGTTTCTTCCCTGGCGTTTTTACACAGTTGATCCTCTCCAGTGTTAAGGATAATATGCATGGATATGTTAAAAAAATCAAGCCAGTAGAGTTGGGTGGCTGGTTTGGCATCCCTAAGCATCTCGGGCTATGCATGACACCGTACTGGAGGACTACGTATAATTATGACCACCTGGGGCTCTTTAAAGGGCCCTTAAACCACTCGGAGTTCAAAGACGAGCGAGTGGATTCTCTCTTCCTACAGGCACTATCTCCTCCTCGGCTCTTATTTCTTTATGAAATGTGGTAAATGTCAGCACTAAACGTTGAGCCTGTCAGCCTATCATTTAGGCCGATTTTGTAGGCCTATTAGCCTACAAAATAGCCCCTCAGAATTTCGCACTTATCGGCTGTGCAATGTTACCTCCATTTGTGCAGTGATATCAGTGGGACAGAGCAGAATAGGCGTGCAAGTGTATGGCAAAGCAGGGTTGGAGATAATTAACAATTGATATCCCTTGTATATGGACCAATCGAGAGCCGTATATCCTCATGACATCACGTGAAGGGACTGCTGGCGTCACAAATTGTGCCGATAAGACGGGATACGCCAGGAGAGAACCATGCGCTTGTTCTTTTTATATTCAGGGGTTGTTTGGGGGCTTTTTAATGTGCACTGAAATAGCACAGTACACGGGTCTCTAGCTTTTCGCCTCCATCGTAATGCGACCTCCGCGGCTGCAGTTGAGCTCGCGTCTTTCGGGTCTGCAGCCAAGCGCCGTGACCACAGTGCCACCGTGGCGGCCCACTGTGTACAGCTATTTGCATGGATTGTATGCACACATTTTTTTCCAGTCTATTGTAGTTGGGTTTGCAAGCTATACATGGTAAAATACATAACAGCTTATTGTTTGCCGTAGTTAATGCTTTTAAAAAGTTTAAATCAGGGTGCAGGTAATAAGCATGGCTTTACGGCAGTGCGAATTCCTCCTGTAAATGTGGTTTCTCTGCATAGTGGTCCTGTTCTGCTATGAAGCAACCTTAGGCATGTTGCACATGGGGCAAATATGTGTTCATTTCGAACCTTCGATGAGTTAGAATAGTAAAATTCGACCAGAAGTGGATATTGGATATTATAATACTGGTACAAATATTGGAAAACATTGAATATTTATGCAGTCCTAAAGCATACATATGTGTGTGGGTTCATACATGCAGATACGTACTCAGTGTGTCTTCTTTTTTTAATTTGCAGCAAGCTTTTAATAGTATTAGCTTTATAAATCAGTGTTGTTTTTGTTGTCATTCCGGTCGTGATCAACTGCTTGCCCATTGATCGTTATTACACGTGTGCAACTCTTCAACATGTGTATGCGTATACCATTTTCCCATCGACATTTCGTAACATCTCGCTCAATGTCAAAAATTACACCTTCCCGCCGCATTCTTTGCATTACATCGATTTCCATGGTACGTGGGATCTGCCGAATTTTAGATAATAATAATAATATTAATAATAATAGGTCGTAATGTTTATTGCTTTCTTGTAAAATCAGATAGCCAGCAACACAACCACAATTGACATTGTGCCAACGTTATGCCTGCATAGGGTGTTATTCCAAACCAGTTTATAGACCTGGCATGGCTCTGTGGTAGAATACCTGATTGCCACGCAGAATGCTTGGGTTCGATTCCTGCTGGGATCCTAATTTTTATGCTTTCCATTCGTCGGGTCAACATCGCTTTTTAGGCGTAATCATTGACCGCGATTTATCATGGACGCCACCCGTTTTGCACTTAGATGGCTGGCTACCATAGCGCACCTTCTCAAGTTTCTGGGTGGAAAGTCATGGGGTACGGTCTATGCTGCAGCTCTGCAATGCCTCATTTCTCGTTTTTGTGAGATACAGTCTTCCTGTGATGGGAAATGCCTGCAAAACAAATTTGCATGCACTCCAGGGCCTGCACGCTCAAGCTCTAAGGACAAGCCTCGGTCTTCCGAAATGTACATCTACAGCAGCAACAACTGTCATTGTAGGAGACCATCCTATGTCAACGTACGTAACAACTGATACCCTCAGGGCGCATATTTGACACCTTGCCCAGCTACCTTTGCATCTTTACCTGCAAAAAGGCTGCATGCAACATTCAGCCACATTATTGCTGCCCATAGTACTTCTTTGCCCTCGAACTATACGCCTGCAGCAAGACTGTGCTCGCCTTTATGGTGCCTACATCGACCCGAAGTACGCCTTAAGATACCTGGAGTTACGAAGAAAAGAGGAATGTCATCGTTGCCCTTAAACAGGCTGCACTATGTATTTACATGAGGTGTACAATGCTTGCACCCATATTTACACTGGTGGTTCAGGTATGACTACAAGCTCAACCGCCACCGTAATAATTCCGGCAAGATCTATCACAATACAGCTCAAAATGTTTCATGCAACCTCAAATACAGCTGCTGAACTAGTAGCCTTCCGTGCTGCTCTTCAGTTTGTCATGGAGCAGACACCTAATTCGTGGTCTATCCTCTGCGATAGCAAAGCAGCCCTCCAAAGTCTACCCTGCACTTTGCGTCATGGCTCACATGAGCAGCTTGTAGCGGAAATCAGGCTTGTCCACATTAAGCAATGGAAAAAGGGCACAAAGTAATATTCCAGTGGCTGCCTAGTCACTGGCATTCAGGGAAATGACCAAGCGGACGCAGCTGCCTGATCCGCTCACGAGGTGTCAGCAGTATCGCCATATTCTTTTCAAGATCGGACGGCTCAAAATAACTTCAGTGTGCTAGCCCGTCGTCTAACGTTGGACTTGTGGAAGTCAGTGACATTTACAAGTGCATGGCTGCATACCTTGGACCCTGATCTTGAACTACATATCCTGTCCAGCCTATCACGACGCGACTCTACCCTGCTGGTCTGTCCATGGCTTGGAGTGGCCTTCTCAAATGCCTATTCGTTTATTATTGGAATGGCTGAGAGCCCGTCAGTGTGAAGTCTGCGGGTGCAGCGAAACAGTCGCGTGCCTTCTCTGCGAGAAAGAGCGGCCCTGTCAGCCGCACTAGGCCAGCTGGACAACCGCCCTCTCACGGAGAACAAAATCCTAGGGCCCCGGCCTACCCGGTCTTCAACACGAGCCGCTCTGAGGGCGTTGTTGTGGTTTCTTCAAGCAACAGGGCCGAATGACAAACTGTGACTGTTGGCAGAAAATGTCACTGTGTAGTACTTGGACTACGGTTATGACTTTGTTTTTGTCGCCTGCTGTCGTCACAAACTCTTTTTCTTCTTTTTCATTCTTTTACATCCCCTTCCCACGTGCAGGGTAGCAAACTGGAGGCCTCCTCTGGTTAACCTCCCTGTCTTTTCTTTCTCTCTCTCTCTCTTTGTTGTCATTCAAACGTACAGACTGGCAGCCTCTAAATAAAGAGTCATTTTCACAGCTTTGTAAGTAGTTAATCAAGAATAGAAGCTTGGGCTTGTTGGTACATAGCATAAGTGGAATAGCACACACTTAGACAGGTACGAATTAAGTGCTTGCGTTGTCCTGCTTACTCCACCTCGTCTAAGTGTGCTCTATTCCACTAAGTTAAGCAAATTATCAGTAACATGAACTTTTTATTATTCATATTAGTGGCCGTAGCAAATGAGGAGCATGAGGAGCCACTCCTTGAAGTGATCTGAGTGAAGTATTTTCCTTAAACAAGCTGCGTGCAAACAGATATTTCATCTTTGAAGGCCCTCTGGAAGCTTAACTGACAACACTGCTCTGCATTTCATCATGGTCCCCATTTGTTCGACCTTTGTGGTTCACCTTCGCCATCTTTTCTTCAGTAATGGTCCTGATGGCGGTGCTGCCCTAAGTGTACATCATAATTTCATCATTTGTCTCTGCTCCAGCACAGCAGGTTTCACAATGGCAAGTGATCAGTGCTGTATCAGCATTAATTAAACTTGCCATCAAGAAAAAGAAAGTGAATATTTCAAGTTGAAAGCTACAAGACTCATGTGGCATTGGCCATGGCAATGATGGCAACATGAGGAAAGGCGAGGGGTGCTGATGTTGACATCATGGCACTCTTTACATCAATGTCGATTTTTGAGAGCCTCCATGTGTGAACATATCATTTGCCAGAGCTTGTTTAATGAAGGTTTCTTCGCTCATCTAGATTGTCTTGAGGACACGGTCCAAGCATCTCATTTTCTCTGGCCACCTGAGATAAACGATTAAAATGATTAAAATATTCCTTTTTTCCTAAGTGTGTAGTGGAATAGAACAAGCTGTGAGAAGAGCAAGTATGTTGTCAAAATGAAGAAATATTTGTATCTGTGTTGTAACCCCACCCTGCTGTAACGCCCGAGGGCGATGCAGGTCATTCTTGGATAAAGAAAGAATGTTGACCTAACAGTACTCTGTTAATTATTAACAAAGCTGCCTAAATTGTTCTTTACCTTTAGGCTGTCAATCTAGGGGTTCGAATTGCAACAATAACGTCCCTGTGAATTTATAAAAGGCCAATTTTAAGATTTTTATGCTGCCAAAAGGCGCTACGTACGGTAGCGAATAAAACGATACAGTTGTTTGCACTTTCGGTCCTCTGACCACAACTGTTTGGAAAGACACCGCTGAATCTTTCCAGGTCTAGCCTTGAATACTGACTGGTAAATGAGCCGCCATGTAATTCGGAGATTGCAAGTTCGGTTTCCACCAGCAGCAAGTTATTTGTTTATGCATTTTCATTTCTCTTATACCTTATAATTTCTACCTTATAATTTCTACACTTTAATTAAAGCTACAAGTAGTTCCACCTGTGCTTTTTCATCCTTCATTATCTGTGGCTAAAAATAAAAGTTGATTCTTTTAATTCTCGCATGTTATAACGCACATAACTTGCGTGTTTGCAAAGTGCGTTACAATAAGTATATATTGTATGCTATACATAAGCAGTTATGTACAGATGTGCATGCTGGCGAGATAAATTTTAGTGGTAACTGCAGAGCATCCATGCAAAAGGCTTGGCTCACTGTTGCGGCTTTTATCATTTTTGTTCAAAAATGTGTATGAACATTCGCTCATACACAAACTTGAATTTGGGGAAACGTTGAAATGAACAAATTGGAAAGTCGACCTCTATGGCACAGTCGGTGAACAAAACGGCGCCAGTCTCTCTCTGATTGGCTCAAGCATTCCACACACTGCCTGACATTAGTATAAAAAATAACTTAAAAATATCAGCAATGAATTTTCAACACAAACAAACATTATGATGCCTTTTTATTCACTACTGTGCATGGAGTGTGAAACAAGAAAAAGTGGATATGTTGAGACAAAATAGAAGAAAAATCAACAAGCATTGCTTTGCTGTGACTGTTTTCAGTTCTTGATGCTTGTTAGTGTTGAAGAGTGTTCAATAATCGTTTCTGGAGAGGAATAAAGATATGGTAAAAAGACACACTGCGGAGGGATAAAGGTGCTTTATTCTTGTCCTGATCGCTTGATGCTAGCGAGGTTTACCTTGGCCTTTGTGTTGTGTGTCCTCGTTCACTCTGTGCCAAAAAGTTTCCTCAGTTATGCCTTATGCTCTTGTAACGCTGGCTACCTTTTCCCTATTTTTGACTTTTTTTTTGCGTGCTTATTCCAATGAACCACCAGTTTCTAGTCTGCCCTTGTGCTATGCTCTTCCCAGTCCTTTCCTTTCATGCTGTTTTCCACCACACTTCACAGCTAGCTAGCACATTCGAAAAACCGTGCCAACTGTATATTAAAATTGGGGACAGAGAGAGAGATTTGTTATGACAGGAAAGCTGAGAGGTCGACCTGAATCAATTTTCTGAACTCAGCGTCAGGAAAGGGGAGGAGAGAGAGAAGGTGTTGATGATGATGAGGCTGAAGGTGGTGATGAAACAAAGCCTTGAATGTTCAAAAACTATTTACAGTCTCTTTTCTAGTTCCGTCTCACACAAAAAATTGTTCAGAGCCTTCAGAATATTGTGTTGATGACGAGGTGGAGGTCCTAACAGAACTTTTTCCGATGCTTGTTGCTTGACAGATTTCAACAAGAAATTGGCCATCGATTTTCTTTGCATGGTATATCATGGGCAGACAAACAAGAGGTGTTCAGTGGTCTCAGGAGTGCCTCATACCTCGCAATTCGGACTGTCTGCTCAGCCGAAGGTGTAGGTAACGGCGAGTGAATGCCACAACTAGTCGTAATCTGTGTAGTATAAGCTTGTACTGCACCTTTTCATGGTTGGCGGTATTTCAACGTGCACGTTCGGGTCGTGTTCGTGAAGACGGTGGTGATGATGACTTGGTAAAGACCGATATGGCACTTTAGTTTCACAGAAGAGTGTATACACGATAGTGTTAGTGTCCAGCTGTGAAAATGGAATGGACAATAGTGTAGCATTAACGTGGGACAGATTTAGCTGTCCCTCTGGGACAGGCTACTTTTACCTCAGGAATATGTACCAATTGACTAGGCCAAATGAAGTGTTATTGAGGTTTAGAAAAGGCTGCAGAAAAGGACGGCTGTTACACTCAGGCTGATACAAGTAGCCACTCACTCAGTTTGTCAGTGAATGCATGTGTGCAGCGATACGTTTGAGGCATGACTTCTATGATATATTAATTGACGGTAGTTTGGGTGATGGTTATTTGAATTAAAGGCCGTTCGTTCCCCGCAATAAATTAAATTAAGGGAGACTTCACTGTACCAAATATCAATCATTATATAAATGAGAAAGGCAGTGCACAAACATATAAGTGCAGTTCAGTTCAGTTCAATAAGTATGACATAAGTCAATCCACCACTCCTAAGCCAGGGAAACTGCTGTTCCTGCTTGAAACTCAACGTGTCAATTTTCTCTGCTAAACATGTGATTTATGAATAACACCTTATAATTCCTTGAACATCCTTTCTTTCCGTGAATTGCAATAAATTTCATCGTTCAGTGCATTTATTTGCAGCAATGCGGACACTGATTTTGTCATTGTTTAGCATACCGTTCTTTTTTCTTTTTTTTTTTGTGCTGTTATACTTTCGGTAAGCTCCCTGAAAAAATCTGCACAGAGAGGAGGGGAGTATAAATTAATTAATTAATAAAGAACAAGGTTCAAATTGGCGCACGTGCCGAAGCGCTTCTCGGCCAACGGCCCCAAACAGGCCGACGTCGGAAAAAAATTATCGCATGACGTAAATCATGTCACGCGAGTCAGGGAATTCCCTATATTGATAGAAATTGCGCAAGCTATTATCTCGTGCATATCCGCAGCCACTGTCTAGCCGCTCGTCTTATCACTAGCGCCGCCACGCTATCGCCGCGTCGTTTATACGCGAATAGGTGTTCTAATGGTTCTAATTCGCGGAGTGGGATATTTTTTATTACTTTCTCTCGGCAACATGGCGACCCTGTGCAGCGCGTCGCGGTGGCTCGTCCGGCCGGCTTTTCGCGATCTTTCGGTGAGCGAAATTTGTTTGCTCCCGTTTTTGTGTTTGGCGCCCAGTGACCGTGTCGACGTACGGGATGGTCTGCGTGTCCTGTGCTTCGTCGTGTGCTTAGTAAACGATGCGGCTCTCTAGTGCACCTTCGCTAACGCGATGAAACTCATCGGTTAATTGGGAGCACATAAACATTCGTGTGTCTGACGCGCATCGCGAGCGTGGAGCTCGCAGACCACTCCGATACCGCTTTAACGAGAACGTAAAGCACGTGTAACAGCCGTGTCAATTTTTATCTCGATATTTTACGAGCGCTTACCTGCGCCGAGTTCGCCGTATGCGAGCTCCGACGAGGTCACCTTTGCATAAGCAATTCTCGGAGCGGCGCTTCGTGTGTCGTTCTCCATAACGCGCAGTTCTTTTCAATAGTCTCAGAAATAACCTTCAACTGCCCATTGTCGGTGTAAATTTTTAACGACTCCTTTATCCGCGTAGCATGCAATGGGACCCGATTGCACAGTTTGCATGAAATGTGCGTGATCCGTGGACACTGGTAGCTCGTTCCGGATACAGCTGCCGCCTCGCTGCGCGCATGGCACCGTGAGCTTTGACAGCGGCACATTTTTAAACGCACGGAGTGGAATGAATGGCCGTGTTGAGCGACGCGTCGGACATTGGCGTCAATTTATCTGACGCCAGTTCCGGCTGGCATCGCTTCCTCTCGGAACCCCTTCGCCGACCCGCATCGCCCGCATCGCCCCTCGCTTGCGGCGTTCGATCGCATTTCTGTTTCAGAAGCATCTGTCGCATCATTTGTTTCCGTTCTGACCTTACAGCTCGGCAGGGCGAACAGAACAGCAGCCGCTCAGAGGAAGTTCCACGCGTCTCGCAAGAACGAGCAAAAGGTGAGTACTGGGCCGTTTGAGTAAGTGATCGATTAAACCCAGAGCAAAACGAAACCGCTCTCACGCCACGGTGTGGCAATCCCAAGCATGTCATTGCATGCCCCAACACGTCGCAGTTATATTTAGTCTAGTCCGCCACAAACAACTGTTGGGAAACCTCCCTGACACGCCACACTGCTGACTTTGATGTGATTCCCCGCGTAGACATTTGCCGATCCGGCCTGTTGATAACCGTAGGCGTGCAGGGGGGCGAGCGCTGGACGAGCGCTGTTCAGCGCTGGTCTTTGTTTTTTGTTTTATCCTATTTAGTCTTCCTTGTCTTCTATTATTGCACTATTTTCTATTTGTAGTTCGCACGCTCCAAGCAAAGTTGCAAATACAAATACGATGAGTATAAAGAATGTACTGCGCCCCTAATAATCCAAATTCTTACTTAAACAGAACTTGTGGTTGACATGTTAACAGTAATAGTTATATAGTAATAGTAATAATAACAATGTGCCAGAAACACTATTCCAACTAGGAGCAAACAAGGCAAAATATAAGATACGCAAACCTAAATATCTGCAAAATAAGTGTGTACTAATTACAGAAAAGAAAATGTGCAATAATTGTTGCCTACATAAAAATAAACGCAATTATTAGTGAGTAGCTTCTAGATGTTCTTGATGAGACAAGCACTGGCGCTGTGCTTGTCTCATTTATTCTTTGTGGTCCGTCCTGGTTTGCACTGAAGTTTTCATCAAGCATAAAATTGTGTGGGTAATGTATAAAACGTGTTCCTTGCAATACTATTACACGCAGAGCACGTATATGTGCAGGTTGTCCCAGTGTATGCTACGTAGAACTGACTGTACATTTTCTGTAATGTTATTGAACACTACTAACGAAATTCCCCCCCCCCCCCCCCCCACACACACGCACGCCTGTGTTGATAACCCCTACCTATCGTAGTCTTTCTTGAGATTAAAGGTGTGTGCACTAGGAACTTGTTTGGCTAAAGATTGCACAGTGTATTTTGATCGTGATCTGGCCTCTATCGGCATTGAATTTTACTGTTGCGATTGGCCCATTTGTACAAGCTGCGAAAGCTAATCATGGCCCCCTTTTGATCATATGATTGGGCTCGTCGCGATGGAAAGTGGACTACCCAAGGCTGGTATTAAAGAAAGATTGACCCAAATGGCGCTGTTGGGCTCATACATAACTCATGTTGATCTGAAACATGTCACAAGGACAGTTATTTTACACACATCAGCAGTGGCGTAAATCCAGACAAATGGTAAGGGGGGACACACATCTTGCCATAGTGGCCATTTTGTTTCTATTTATATAAAAATTTAAATCATGCTTTGAAATGAAATGAAAAAAAGAGCATGGGTTCCCAGCTCATACAATTGCATTGTTCTAATGAGTCTTCTCCGAAAGTGGTTGAGCGGCAGTTGTGACTTCAATAGTCTTTCAGAGCTGAGGTGTATTGAACACAGGCCTAAACACTGCAAAATAGAAAGGGATGAACTAAAAAAGTTGATACTCAACTCTCAAGCAATTCAAATGTATGGCGTTTGAAAGATAAATCTCAAGGGGGGTTACCAATTGCAAGGGGTGTCCCTCCTAGCCTGAACACAAGGGGGGTCAGGACCCCCCTGTGATTTACGCCAGTGCACATCAGGCTTATTTATGTCCCTTAATAACGTTAAGAAGTGCTGTGAAGTATTGACAAAGTAGTCAAGTGCTTAAAAAAGGGGTAGGATAAGTGCACGTACTTGTGGACCAGAAGAAAAGTCGAATATGAACGAACGGACCGAGACGCCTAAGCAGCACCAGCAGAGGCACAAGAAGAGAGCGTCACTCGCTACTGATTTTATGCACAGGAGAACAGAAGCTTTGTGGATAAAAAAGAAAGTCGAATTGTGTATAACTGACACCTCTCTGTGCACGTCTGAATTCGAATTCTATATTTCTTTGCTGGATTAGAAATGGCTTTGCAATGCCCTTGTGTTTGATGTGTAATGATTATGTGAGGCAGAGCTGCTTGCGCATGTATGGTGTGGCCTATATATTTTCTGCTGTTCTCCTGCGAATAAAATCAGACATGCAAGGGTTCCTCTAAGGAACTTTTGCATGTCTGAGGTTTTAGTGCATTAAAGGCACTGACAACTGGCCAGAACGTGTGATTAGATCCTAGTAGAAATGAAAAGGCCGTGAAATATAGTGACAGGTTCCAGCATCCTTTTTGCGGGGTGAGTAGGATTGATATTTTTAAATCGTGTGTAAAAGTAACGAACAACCGGTATGTCGCGTAGCCTAGCGGCAAGAGCCTTGAAGCTGGATTATGGAGTTGATCACTTTGCTGTGCGTAGTCACATAGTCTGATGCTGTCATGTGCGCCATAATTAGTCCTCAAAATTAGAGTATGTATATTATTATCTATCCCCGCTCTATTCTGTGCTGCTTATGAGGCAAAAGGAGTTGCATGTTGAGAAGCAGCGCTGCCTTTGCGGCAGCCAGTGAAACATGTCGAGCCGTGGCGCATGCATGCGGAGTGCACGCATGCGCAATGAACCGCCGCTCTCAAAAACGAACCGCTCCTGCGCTCACTGTTTGCCGCATGTGTTGTCACGTGTGTATACAACTTCATATTCGCCGCAGATGGAAAAATTGTGATCGCAAATGTTTCACGGCGTTTTCCACGTTATCGTTCCGTGATTAGACACACTGACTGGTAAGCTTTCCATTGCGCTAAAGAAAATAGGTACCATGAAAATTGGTTGTCGGTTGTGGAGTCTGAGTATAAGCTGCTCTCGGAACACAAGGACACAGTTCACGTGGTCGTGCAAGAACACGTACACGTTTATTAGCCTCTTTTACATACGACGAGCTCGCCTGCCGAATCTGATACACAACTGGTAACACGCTGAGTAACCTTATACAATGCCAATACAATACACTGAAAACATAACAAACACAAGACAACATAAGACATACAATGCACAGTGAATGCGGTGTTGCTGATGTTTGACTCACCACGAGGGGCCTGCGGGAAACGTGCCACGGTATCGTCCCCCACGGACCCACTGTGGGAGATGTCCATCCATGCACGCCGCACGTTGCCGGCACCACCGCGCTAACCCTAACCCGCACAAGCACAGCGCCACATCTTCCTCGGCGGCTGTTTAACCTAACTGCGGCGAATACACGAGACGCGCATGTGCCGTGAGGCGCAAACGACTTTACAAGGGGTGCTAGTACCCCCACACGGTCCCTTTAATATGTATTTCAGTGAGGTGAATAGCCTGTCTGTAAGCTTGCATGAATAAAGGTGTCGTAAGTGCTGTCGTAAGTGAAATTTGCTGGATGAACAGTTCTTTTGTGGCACAACTCAGCTAGCACATTTTTTCAATGATTTTGTGGTATTTGAGGGGATCAGCATCGTCATATATATTCCAGCGAAAATGTTACTTTCCAGTCATGGTGGAAGGATATATGAGAGAGCAAAAGAAAGGGAGGATGGAGAACATGTATGTATGTCACACACTCATTGGGCAGCATCTAATGTCCAGCAAAGGGTGCATAAGTTGGGAATGCCAACCATATGCACACCAGCCCATCCTTATTCGTCAGTGAATTTCCTTCTAAGGGCTGGGCTCCCCTGCGGACTCTCGTTCTTTCACTGGGCCACTGAACATTATCCTTTTCTCCTTCGTAATTACCTGTGAACACTTTCTCGATTTAGGTCTGCAATCACTTCTTGCAGTTTGTCACCATTACAAATTAGCACAAAAAGGTTCCAGAAAATGGAGTTTTGTTGCTTTCAAAAATAGCAGAAATGCTGGGTGTGGCTAATCACATTTGGGTGCATGGCCAACAGGAAACATAATGTCATCCACTGTAGCATCTGTGAAGCCAAAATAAGGATAATGCAAAAAAGCACTCAGGTACCAGTTTTTAGTGCTCATAAAAAAACTATTCCAGGTGATTACGAGTAATCCAAGAATCCACAACAAGCAAAAGTATGCCCGACAACTTCCTGCCTTGCGTTACGCCATTAATTTTAATTGCTCAATCTTTTAAAAAAATATGAATGATCCTCCTGAGCATTTTTAATCTACTTTGGCACTATTCTTTGTCACCTCCATTTTGGTATTGGTCTTTTTCTTTTTGGTGTTGTTTGCCTCGCATTGGGTATTAAAATAATGAAAGAAGCATCACCTTCTATCCTCCACATCAGAAGGAAATCTGTATACCACAGTGCTCAGATAAGCATATCCTGTTCATATCACCACTCTGATCGGCATGTGTAATAAAATCCAGGCTGCAGCCATGATATACAGAGAGGGACTCAGTGACATCATAAGGCAGCAGCTGTTCGGTTAACTGGTGGCAGCTGTATTTTGAAAGGGTTTGCAGCGCAAGCACGGTAGTGCTGAAGGAAAGGTATAAAAGCGAGGAACGGAAAGCAAAGAAGGACGACACGAGCGCTGACTACCAACTGGTTTTATTGCTCACGACACACACGTACATATATACACAGAGGTAAAAACTTTTATCAAGCAGACGTCAGTAACGTGACACAATTCGGTAGCATGTCCGATAAAACTAAGGTAGATTGATAACTATTAAAAGATTAACCCTTATCCAAAAGCGCGAATTCTTTTTCATGCAAGGCCACCGAAGGCTGGCTCACGCATTCACCTTCATATTTTCTAATGTGATACGCCTCAGCGATTTCTCGTGTTAGTTTCTCTTTATGGCGTTCCAACACACGTTACTTGTCACGTTACTGACGTCTGCTTGATAAAAGTTTTTACCTCTGTGTATATATGTACGTGTGTGTCGTGAGCAATAAAACCAGTTGGTAGTCAGCGCTCGTGTCGTCCTTCTTTGCTTTCCGTTCCTCGCTTTTATACCTTTCCTTCAGCACTACCGTGCTTGCGCTGCAAACCCTTTCAATATGCATATTAACCAACTAGCCCAAATAGCCGTTCTTCTTCTGGTGGCAACTGCAAAACATGTGAGTCTCAATTGTGTTAGCAGGCCTTTTTATTTTATAGTTTTGCTTGCCAGGGGCTACCATGCACAATTTGTGACACAGTTTCATTGGCTGTGAACATCCCTTTTTTTTTTCCCCATGTCGGAAGCTGATACGAAACATCTATACTTTTGCACTTGCTGGTACAGTACAGGGACTTTGGTATTCCTTCTGCTGTGGGCATCTGAAACATATAGGTTGATGTCTTAATCACCAGTTCGGTTGTGTTTCACAGGAATGGAAGACACACAAGAAAGCAAGACTATTAGCCATGGAGACAGTTGAATGACAGGCATTGTAGTTGGTTGCAACCGATGAATAAATACGAGCTCCACTGCCAGCCATTGCCCTCCCCGACCAATTGCGTTCGCTCATTCTCATGATGTCAAGCACTTTTGTAGGCTGAGGACTGTCAGGTTTCACCGCACACAGCTGTGCTTGTGTTGCTGGTTTTAGGTATAGAAAACTTCAATGTCCCAACAAATTTTGTTGGAGATTCTGACATGAGTACTTAGCCGAAGACAATATTTTAGTCGGAAAAGGGCAACTTTTGTCTTCCAATGTGCCTACATTAGCAGAGACGAGGTAACCGCGTTTTGTATGAAAACCAACTGGTAAGACTCTCTTACACAGGTGACGGACAAGCGCACCATGGTTTTGTCAATGGAGCTTGTTCTTTGGTTAGAACTGACCGTAGTAGTCAAGTTAGTGTTACTTAATTGCCTTTATCACTTAATTTATGGCCACTTGAAGAGCTGACACATGGTGTGTTTAGACCTGCTGGAAGGAAGCCAATTGCGAGCACATCTGTGTTTATAGCAGACGCCAGTGGATTTAGGCTGCCTTTAGACAAGCTGTGTTTAATCAAGTTTCCCTTCTGCTTGAGACAGGTTTCTGTTCTGCCTTTTATATTACATTCAAAAGAATACTATGGTGTTGCCACAAGTAGTGCAGTGGTTTTTTCTATGCTTCTGAGTGCCGTTATGGAGAACAGACCACTGAACAAGTACTTGCAAGGTAACCACTAGCAAATCCCTGGAGTCGTGCCTCCATTAGGTCTACGGAGTAGCTAGAACAATGCGACTCTGAACTAAGTTGTGGAGCACATCTTTGCATGGGTTTGAAGAATGTGTTGTTGGGATATATGTTGAAAAAGTACTTACTTCAAATACTAGTTAGGAATTGAGCCCGACAATTATGGATCAGTGGTGACAGCGTGTGCCAGGCTTAGGTCGGCAAAACACACAGCACTCACTTAGACTCACCAAAATTATACTCATCCGGGTTCAATCGAACTCAAACTAATCAATGTTTGTCTTGGCTGGGCTCACTCCAACTCGTAATCATCCATATTCTGCTCAGTCGTGCTTACTCCAACTTAGACTCACCAAAATTCTGCTCACTCAGGCTCAATATCACCAAAATTTTACTCAAACAGACTCACTTAGACTCAGCCTCATGGGTCAATCATAGTCCAAGTGAGACAGAGTGAGTCAGCTCACGTGTGAGTTTGCCAACCTATGGTACCAAGTACCATTACCTAGGTTGTTTCTTGTGTGTGCGTGCACAATTTGACTGATTCAGCTGGCATTGGTTGCCTTGGGCATTTGGAGAAATTTAAAACCTTGCGGTTGCTGCTATCCATGCATCAGTGCTACATTTGTTGTATTTGCACCAGCAGGTCACGCTTACCGCGGTTGTTACCAGTTTATTTCGCGTATGTGCCGCTAGGGGTGAATATGGCATACATTTTGCGTAAGCTTATCAGGTATTAAAGGGACTGAAAACCAATTTTCGTGGTTATCCATTCGTCTTTGAGCAACAGAAACCGTCACCGATCAGAATGTCTAGTCATGCAGTAGTAATGCTTGAAACAATGGAGTATTTTTCAATCAGAATTTTTCAGTCTGCAGTGGAAATGAAACTATGTTGGCAACATGCTGAAAGCTGATCAGTGAGCTCGATGCCATCTTTGCATTCATGTGAAGCACTGCGGGCTTACTAAGAACATGCTTTTTTTTTTAATGCATCACTGTTTCCCTGTTTTGCGTTTCTTGAAGTGTTGAATTTTAGAACTGTGTACGTACTCACAAACTTCCATGCATACAAAGCACTAATGTGCGCTGCTGTGCACTGAGGTGACACCACAGCTCACCATGGGTCTGCCATTCCACTCGCTGCTGGCAAGCAAACGCAACACCGTTTGCCAGCATAAGCTATTTTACGTCACAACAGATATAGAACAATGTGCAAATGTCTATGTAAGGACAGCTCTTTGAGAAAATGAGTATCTGCCATAATACGAGTGCATCCATATGTAGTAAGTACCAAGGCTACTCTGAAGGTTGGTGCAACATACCATCTTTTGTGACTTTATGTGCTAATTTGCATTTAAATTGCAAACGACGTGCTTGATTCTGTCACCGTTATTCATGATCTTTTCATTTGACATATTCAGGGTTGTTGTCAGCCCCTTTCTCTAGACCCCGAACTTGTTTTCACTGGTGTGGGACTGTGGAAGCTGCACTTCCCGCCAAGGTGACTGTGGCTCTTTGCAGCTTGCCGGAAGCTATGAGGTGGTGGACCACACCTTCGATGCCATTGTGGTGGGAGCTGGTGGAGCGGGCCTCCGGGCTGCTTCGGGCCTTGTGGAGGCCGGCTTCAAGACCGCCTGCATCACCAAGCTGTTTCCCACTCGCTCCCACACTGTCGCTGCACAGGTGGGCTGCCTCTAACAAGTTGCTTGTACTAGTCGATGTAAGGCACAGCAGACATGGCCAGTACTAACATCTGCTGCCTCATTTTGGGGAAAAAAAATACCACAGTATCAGGATAACCAGATGCACTTGCTTGCATCGAGTGCCTCATTAACGTAGTTAAAGTAACTATGTCTAAAGTGTCTTTCCTGTCCTCTCTTCCGAACCATGTTTGCATTCCTCTTTGCAATTTACTATTAAAGAAATTACTATTATGTGTTATTATGTGCTATTATGTGAAGTACTATTAAAGACGCAGCGAGCGATGGAAAGGAAAATGATAGGTGTAACCTTAAAAGACAGGAAGAGAGCAGAGTGGGTCAGGGAACAAACGAGGGTTAAGGACATCATAGTTGAAATCAAGAAGAAGAAATGGATATGGGCCGGGCACGTAGCACGTCGGCAGGATAACCGGTGGTCATTAAGGGTAACTGACTGGATTCCAAGAGATGGCAAACGCGTGAGGGGGAGACAGAAAATTAGGTGGGTAGATGAGATTAAGAAGTTTGCAGGTACAACGTGGCAGCAGAAAGCACAGGACCGGGTTGATTTGTGGAACATGGGAGAGGCTTTGCCCTGCAGTGGGCGTAGACAGGCTGATGATGATTAAAGAAATGATCTGTGGTGTAGCGGCACGCCCTCGCTCCCGCTTACAGTGACACGAACTCCGAGCAGTGCGCTCAGTGTGCACCCGCTTACAGCGCCCGCACCGTGGGGCGCAATACACGCGAAATAAAGATCATGTTCTCTCTCCAGCGACCATCGTGTGCTGACGTACATTCCGCTGCTCACCTACGCCATTTCTGTCTATAGGCAACGTATGTCGCGTTCCCCATAGCTTGATGACCTGGACGTGATGGCTACTAACACGAGCACGACAGCGGACAACAGCACACAACCACAGCAACCGCAGTCAACTTAGTATAGCTGCGGGCGCAATACACGCGAAATAAAGATCATGTTCTCTCTCCAGCGACCATCGTGTGCTGACGTACATTCCGCTGCTCACCTACGCCTGTCTGTCTATAGGCAACGTATGTCGCGTTCCCCATAGCTTGATGACCTGGACGTGATGGCTACTAACACGAGCACGACAGCGGACAACAGCACACAACCACAGCAACCGCAGTCAACTTAGTATAGCTTCGTATTTCTAAGCTGTAAGGGTGGCTGCCTAAATGTAAACCTTCTTTTACTTTTTGTCCTTTAGTTCATTCTCTCTTTTTTTTTTGCTTGTAAATAAATGTTGCTTAATAATCTCTCTTTGGGAAAAATCTTCTCCATGGGGAAATCTTCTCCTTGGGAAAAAGGGAAAACAGTTATCTTTTCTTTTGTGCATTTTGTAGGACCTGACAACATTTTCATTTTTTGCATTTATTGATGTATCAATGTGCGAGTTTCTTCTGCCTGAGAGCTGAGCAAATAGACTGCTTGCTGTGAGCAATATTGCCAAAAGTGATTGATCAAGAAATGCCACTTCTCGATCTAAGGCTTCTTAGAAGACGAGCAGTGTTGACTCTAGGCTGAGGCTTACCATCCTTGCTCTCTCTGTCAATTGCTGCAAGATGCCATGTTCCTGTGACGTCCTCCTCATTTCATTGAACACCTGCTGCCTTGCATGCATTCTTTGTGTGTGGGTCTTGTTGCCTTGCTTTTGTGAGCTTCAAGGATGTGTTCTTTCAGGGAGGAATCAACGCTGCCCTGGGAAACATGGAGCCTGACGACTGGCGGTGGCACATGTGAGTTATGCTTTGCGCAGTTTACCACTTAGGCCTCACTAACATTGCTTGTAGGGAATGAGAAGGGAATTGTGCTTTTTGAGACTAAATTGAATATAAACTTAATAATGCTGGAAGTATGTCGAAATGATTCTTTTCAAACAGATGAATACTTTTCAAACAGATGTTGGACAGGCATTTCTACAATTAATGTAAAATGACGATCACATTGTAGCATTTGGGATTTTAGCATTAAAAGCATAAATGGAATGCTGCAAACAAATAAACAGACTCTTTGAATGCACAGAACTCTTCAGGAAGTACAAGCAATCGCTGCATAGCCGGTGAAGCCCTCGCTCCCCAAGCAATGTAGCCCACTGCACTACCTACTCTCTCCCGTTTTAGACATAGTATATATTAAATTTATCATAGTATTGCATGAATTTAGTGTTTATATTTGGTGCGGTAAACATTTGAAATACTCATGAACTATTAGAAAAATATTGGTATTTATGAGTAGCATCTATTCAATTCTAAGACTGAATCCAATACCCCAGTCACACTGGCAAATTTAATGTCATTTTGAGCGAGTGCACTTACGCCCCCAGAATGCCACTTTGATGGCATGCCGCTGCACGAGAAAGGGAAGTGTAGGCGATGGGGTAATTAAGTAGCACAGCAGATATTTGATTAAGGTAATGTTTATTGAGTAATGATGTGTTTGGCTATAAGCAGCCCTTAAAATAAACTTCACGTACAAATGTGGCAGATGCGGCCATTGCACGGTGTGTGCTGGGCATGCCCCTGGTGGCCGTAGCTGTAAGCTGCCTGACAACAAGAATAGCAGTTTTTAGTTGCATAGTATGTTTTAGTGCATAACAATATTTCTAATAACGAAACTATAGTTTTACTCTGAAGTCAGCCTCGGATAATAACTTATCTGTTCTCGAGCCATGGCTACCGAGGCTAGATACTCCGTGTAGTGTCGCTACGACTCGATTGCTGTAGTCTTGCAACACCCAAGAGTGAAACAATGCTGGTGATTAAAACCAAACAAACTTATTTACTGATACACCAAAATAGGAAACGTCCATGCAGCTCAAAAGGTTCACCGGTGACTGATGTTTTGCAGAGTCCGCCGGGCTTCCCTCCTTGCACCACAAACACACACACACGGAAACAACCACTGACACTGGTGCACGTATCCCCCGTTTTATGGCCCACTTCGGAGGGGAGAACAGTAGCAGTTTCAGTCAGGCACGCGTTCAGTGTTCCAAGGCCACGGACACGGGGGCCGTATGCTAAACAGCGTGGCTTTTCCCAGCATTTGAGACTCCAAAAAAAGCTGTCCGCGACACTTCGCCTCGGCGAAGCGAGTTTGGCGAACGTACTCACCGGCAATTGCGTTTTGTAGCGAGTGTCACTAAGCGTTCCCGTGAGGCCGCGTGTGAATGATACTAGCGGCTAAGTGCACTCCCTCGAAGTGCACATAAGTTGGCCCGTGTGACAGGTGTATAACATGCCACTGTGAACTTGAGTCAGTATTTGAAATTTTTGGATAATTGCACACCCCTAGGAACTTAGAAAGAGCAACAAATGTTGACATTCTAAAGAATGCATTGCCGATGTCTGTGCAGTGGATAATAATACTGAGTTGCCCGAGTCTGCAGCTCTTGCCTTAGTTCATAACGATGGAATTGCACAGTGCGAAATACAGGACGAAACACTTGAAGAAGCACACACGGTGCTGTCCGTGTGTGCTTCTTCAAGTGGTTCGTCCTGTTTCTTCTCTTGAGGTCACGTGCTCTCCGGTTTCGTTCGCCGCCCAAAGGAGGGTGCTACAACGGCATTATGTGGCGTTACGTCACATGACGTCACGCCAGAATTTGTGACATCATGATGACGTCACAAATTTTTTTCTATCTGGGACGTCATATGGTGACGTGATCACATGATGATGATTTTTTTTGCACCACTCGTCCCTGACGCCGCAGGATGCGAGACGACAACGACGATGCAGGACGCCGATGGTCAAATGTCGTATTCAGTGAGGCATAAAAGGCTTTCGCCTTAATAAATGTTGCGATATAGTTATTCATGCTCAGGTTACTCATAAAACATTTGAGTGGATGTGAGCTTATATAAGGATCAATGCTCTGTATATCGTAGAGAATGCCGACAGAATGATCGTAGGCTTTCCTTGCAGGTGTGATACTACTTCACTCTTCGTAGTGCGCTCGTAGTCACTTATGATGTAGCATGGCACGAAGTGTAGCTTGCAAACTGCAGAACATTCAGTGAGCAGTTAGGCGGATCTGGGTGAATTCTGATTGTCGCCTTTCTTGTGGGTCGGCAAACAGGGTTTGTCTCAGCACAATTTAGGCACGCCTGCATATTCACGCCTGCCATGGCGCTTTGAGACACCGATTAAGGCTCAGCAATGCATTAAATGTGCAAAAACACGCATTACACGCTTTCGTAGGCTATGACGCGCGCGCACCAAATGCAGATGCTTTTGACAGCTTCAGTACAAAGTGACTACAGTGCCGCCGCTACAATTGACCATCGGAGCATCACTCGAAATGCATCGCAGCCGCTTCGTTCGTTCCACTGCCCCCCTCTAGTACACTGTGACCACACTAACCGTGTCGGCTTTCTTAAAGAAAGGTTTTTGCGTTGGCAGCGCTATTCGGTTGTTGCAGTAGTCTCTGAACTGCACTTCGTTAACGTGACACCAGGGAACGCCACTAAAAAAAAAATCCTTGCTCCGTGTCGTTACGCTTCGAGTTTGCGCCGCATATGGAGTTCGCTCTTCATTTTCGACACCATGCACGTGCGTGGTTTCACTGTGTGCACATGGAGCAGCCCCTGACGACTTGCAGCTTTGCGATTTTTTTTTAGTGTGGACAACTGTGTCGTCACTACCGAGGAGGTGTCAGATTAGGCGCTGGTGGAAATTGTTCGTGACCACGGTGACAGATCTTCGAAGGTTGACTCGTCCCGTGCTTTGCCGTCTTGCGCCGCGGCTTTACGAGACCGTGGCCTCCGCGATTAGCTCCGGCAACACGCCGCCAAGGTGCCGGAGCTAATCGTGGAGGCCACGGCTAGACGATGATGGAGCAGCATTGTATTGATGTCCTAAGAAATGTTCAGTATTGCCATCCCTCACGAACAAGCAATAGAGCAAAATAACGTAGTTTTTCGCCGCTAAATAAACGTTTTGTGTGAACTGCCCCGCAGTTCCCATTTTGTTTCATTTGTGCCTTTATTTTCCGAATTTTCGTGCTGAAACTGCATATAACGAAAACCTGTTTGTAAAATTTTTCAGGAATTTGTCAATTTCGTTATATTCAGTTTTAACTATAATAGTCTGCATGTAACCCCCCTGTAAAGGTGGTTTCACTGCAGTGGAGGGGTATGCTATGCCGTGAATACACCTATCCAGAGGAAATCCGCACTGCTGCGAAGACCCACTTCAAGGTTAAATGAACATATTACTTTCACATCGATTCATCATTTTTTAAGTTTAAAAGCTTGTTATACCGGCTTATATGATCTAAGCATAGTAAATTTGAAAATGTAACTTATTTTACAGGTTATCACTTGCATTCTACCGAAAGTCAAATCCTGCTACTGCTGAAAGTTGCTTCCACTTCCCTTTGAACCAAAAATAATGACATTTGCGCCTGCTTTGTTTCAAATTAAAAAAAATATTGTGCAGGTTAGTTAGGTCATGACAAATATGCTCATTTTTCTTTATAATATGTGATATGTGCTATTCGAATTCAATTCAAATTGTTCGACCAAATCACTATTCGCTTCGAATTCACTTTGAACCTAAAATTTACTATTGGCACAAGCCTAGAAATGATCAGATAACCACACAAAGGCCAGGTGAAAATGTATGGCTCTAGTATTCCACTAAAGTTCTCCTATTAATGCATGTATATTCAGGCTTGTTTGTGGCAACTATGTTCTGTTCACCTTTGCTATATATTAGTATTACTACTTGTTATTGTGTAGTTGAAAATCACATCATTTAAAATTTTCATGTGGCCATACTAACCACTGCTTTAGATAACTTTATATATGTTCGTGTATTTTGATTATGTGTACCTGAGGAAGCACTGCTGCTGTTACACCCAGCACAAACAGGAGCACATCAGGAGGTTAGCCATCCCCTTTTGTCCTGTCCTGTGGGCAATACCTTGTATTGTCGAAAAAATGAATAAATAAGAATATAAAAAAATTTGTGAGACCTGCTCCACGTGTTTGTAGGGGTGCATGGCTCAGCGCCCATACCTTTCGTGCTTGCTATCATGATTTTTGTACAAAGCATGGTATTCACAGACATTGTGCGAGTTAACTAAAGGCAGATAAGGTGACTCAATTATGTCTTTGAATTCACATAGTTAGGCAGTAAGGGCATAGTTATGTGCAATTACCCTCCTGTGTAATGAAGCCAGTTGATTTGTTGGGGCCATGGCATGTACCTTTTACAGTCTTCACCCCACAGTTCTGGTTCCTATGCTTTGGTGGGAAAATATGCTGCAAAATGAGGCTGTCCGTGCCTCTGATTGTTGTAGTTTTGCCTAAGTGGTGACAGTCATAACTAGTCAAACAGTCAAACAGTCATGGCATCCTGGTCATGACAGTCTAGTCAGTCTGACAGTCTAGTCAGTCTAGTCATGACAACTAGTCATGACAGTCAAACAGTCATAGCTAGCTGAGCTAGCTATCACTGTTTCTCCTTAAAGGGACACTAAAGGCAAATATTAAGTCGACGTTGATTGTTGAAATAGCGTTCCAGAAACCTCGTAGTGCTCGTTTTGAAATGCTTATTTTGAGAGAAAATGACGTTTTAGTGGTCCGCATGGTGCTAGCGCAGTTCAAATCACCCGCCTGAACGGGCCTTCTGATGTAGCAGTTGCCGTGCCCAACGTTGCCTGCCTTTACTGCCCGGCCGCCGACGCTACGGTTTCTTGCGCGACAGTGGCCATCAACCTTGCCAAGATGCAGCCCCGGGCCACGCCGACACTGTATTAGTCCCGAGAACGAACACTGGCATCGCTGCAGTCACGATGATGTGATGTCACGGCAAGGACGCCTCTGCTCTGCCGCCGACAATTGCCCTTTTCTTCGCGGACCGTGTACCCGCTATATTGCGATGCAATGGCGATTGTTCCTCAGTTCCGCAACTAAAATCTCGCATGGTCGAAAGTGTAAGTGTTCATTACTACCCATAGTTAACTAAGCTGTCGAAAGTTTGGGTAATAGCGCTTAGAATGGCCAAACTATTGTGTAAACGGAAGCCTTAGTGTGAAGACGTGATGCACAAATACAAAATATTCGTTGTTTTCACCACATATTCCAAGTAAGCGGTGATAAGAAAACATTTTTGCCAAATGATTGCAACTTTATAATAGCTTGGCTTAGACTCCGCACTTTAAACATGTGTCCCGAAGTATTACCAATGAAATTGTGACATTTTTTTTTTACTAATAGATGAACTATACTTCGCTGTTAATTGTGCAAGTTCCGTTCGCCACTGCAGATAATCTAGTGAATTTGACAGAAGTGGGCATTATGCTACGGATACTTTAGATAGTAGTTCTGTCTCTCACAAAAATCACTTAGCATATTTGAAAAATTCAACAAAGTAATAACACTAGTCACATAGGGCTTTTGGAAATACAAAGATATTGGTACATGAAGCAACTACTGATTTCTTCTCAACAGTAGTGAGCGATAATGCAGTCGTACCGTACTTTGCGTGAACAGCTGGTCCTATCTACTGCGGCGTAGCAAACGTTAATCTTAACCTCACATTGAATACTACTAGCACTTATTTGCAAAACAAAAGCCAGAAAGTTGAAATGAGCGTTCTGAACTGTTTCGATGGAGCACTCAACGACGTGGCCCACGCAAAAACCGCATTCGTCTCAATGAGGCACGGACTTGTGTCACACACCTTGTCCACATACCGGTTCGTGCTTCTCAGGGGTAATTAACTGCAGGCAAAATAATTTAGAGCTTGTTATCTAAACTGCAGTACAGGTCTGACAACACAGCTGCTACGATGCTCCATGAAGCGACAAGCTGACAGCAAGAAGGTTCAGCAATTAACATCAATTTGTTTTTGTAGTAAACAGAAGCATTTAAGGCGGAAAGTTGGGCTAGTTGGTAACGTGAATAATAGGACATGTTTACTAGCGAAAAAGACGAGGACGAGAAGAAGGAATACAGGACTAGCGTTGTCCTGTATTCCTTCTTCTCGTCCTCGTCTTTTTCACTAGTAAACATGTCCTATTAAACAGAAGCACTAAAACTAATGTGAGAAATGTGAAACTAAACCACTAAGTGAGCGAGTAGTCAAGAAAAACTACCGGCCACAGTGGTCTTTTGGTTATGGTGCTTGACTGCTAACCTGCTGGTTGCGGGATCGAATCTCAGCCGTGGCGAGATTCGATCCCGCTGTTGATACTGTTGACATTTTAGACATTCTCACACATTGACCTTTTACTGCGACATAAATTGTTATTTGCCTATAGTGTCCCTTTAACAAACGAGGCCTCCAAATGCAGCTAGTGCTCGTTATAGAACATGACAAGATGGCAGGGATTAGGACACGAGTCTTTAGAAGCGTGATTGTATGCCTTACAACTGAGGTTACGTTGAATGTGAGCACAGGAGTTCCTTACTGGCAGGTATGACACAGTCAAGGGCTCCGATTGGCTGGGTGACCAGGATGCCATCCACTACATGACCAAGGAGGCTCCCTATGCTGTACGAGAGGTGAGCGTTTTGGCCATTGATCAGCTTGGCTGCACAACAACTTGAGGACCTTTGGTGGTCACATTTGATCACATCTCGTTTACTCTGTTATTCTGTGCAGTAGCACACTTCTATATTTGCTTGCATTTTCTACAGTTTGTGAAACACAGCCAAAGGGTACAAGTAAGGCTATGTGGCTCTTCAGAGTTAATTGCTACAGCACTTGCAGCAAAGTGCTTTTGGTTACGAGGTCTTCATTTCCACTGGCTGCACCTGCAAGGGTGAAAACAAGGAAGTGGTTTGCTGTTCAGGTCTCTTGCAAAAGCTTGCTCAATCGTGCAGGCAATTTGTGCTTGTCATTTCTTAAATAACGCAGAGAAATGTATGCTCATTCCCTTTCCACTTTTTATTTTTTGTCATTCAGTGTAATTGCTGACCCCAAACTATTGCAAAGACACGTCAAACTGAACCAATTTTAGTGTAGAGGAGGAAGAAGAAACTCTCAGGCGTCAGTTGTGTGCACATGATCTGCATTTGTGTTCAACCGGCGCTACCTCGACTGTGCAAGTCTAGGTAGTGCCAGTCGAACGGTGCTACAGTGCTGGTCATACGACACTATTAATACGTAAAGTTACCTGCATGCTCTACTGCTTCAGGCCCACTACTCTAAATGGTTTACACAGTGTCTTCCAATGCCTTTCTGGCCTGATCACTGGTGTAGTTGGTTTTGCCCATGACCCGTTGTGTGAGGCTCCTCTTCTGTCCCATGCACGTGCAGCTGGAGAATTATGGCATGCCATTCAGCCGGACACAGGACGGCAAGATCTACCAGCGGGCCTTTGGTGGCCAGTCGTACAACTTTGGCAAGGGCGGACAGGCCCACCGGTGCTGTGCCGTGGCCGACCGCACAGGTCACTCCCTTCTGCACACCCTGTATGGACAGGTACGTGGGCAATACACCCACTGACAGTTCTTGCAGATGAGGCATGCAGTCGGGTCTGGATACTGAGCAAAATGTGTTTGGTTCAGTTTCCGGCATACATAGCCGTAGCTCAGTAAAGGTGAAAATTGGAAAATGGTAGTATAGCTGGTAGGTGCTGAGCATGACATCATGAATCTTTAACCAAATGGAGTAAAACCTCATTAATACGTACCTGCCAGGAATGCGATACTATAACTACTGTGCTAGATAGTAGTACGCGGTAACCACCAAATGCGAATTTGCATCTTCTGACATGTGCCTCTACCAACAGAGAAATAAATACAGTGCCATAGTAAATATTGCCTAAAGTACACACTACTAAGCTTTCTCTTTCTTCTGACCAGAGTATAGGAAAGATCCTGGCTGTCTTGCACAACCATGTGATAGAGCGTGGTCTGTGTGGTGGCGATATCAAGGAGCATTTCGAAACTAATACAGAGTGTAGAGCACACAGAATGTAAGGACACGCGTTATGGCTTTCCATGATGCATTTGTGTGTGTCTGTACCACAGTCCACTACTGAACGAAAATTGGCCCTGTTTTATTGAAACACTCTGCTAGCGCACGGAGTTGATTGTTCCTGGCTTGTTAAGTGCAGCACGTTGCCCACACAGCTCACGCCATTACTGCTGAGCTGCTTTCTGTAGCGTACACGTGTGTTTACTGTGGGAGTGTTCTTCATATGCACTCCACTCCAGGCTATGGGCAGGTGCAGTGAGTTGCTTGCTGGTGGCAACGATGGGCTTCTTGCAATCGACGCGCACTCCACATCTCCACAGTGTTCTGGTGGCACTGTTCAATGAGCTGGCAGTGGATGGAAGCCCGTTAGGGTTGTCGCCTAATAAAAGCGCGCAATACACTTACTACAGCACCATGCATGCTGTACTGTATGCATACGTTTTGTGCGTCAGTGTTAGTGCAGCGAGGTATCTTGGTGTCCGCTGCTCTCGACTTGGCAACAGCGAGCTGCTTTTATTTCTACAAAGTGACGCGCACTTGAATGCAGTGCCGCGCAGCGAGGCGGCAGCGAACGGCAGGTACTCTGTTATGTTGCCACATTAGTGTGCATTACCCTTAGAATATTGCTACGCCACATACGTGGCCATGCAGATAGCTGAAGATGGTTATTGTGATAGGGTTGTCGGCGATAGGTCATACTGGTGCATTTGTCAGTGGCCATGATGCTATGATGTTGCCCTTGTTCCTTGCTCATTCTTATCCCTAACGGCATCACCACAATCGCACTTGAATCAGAATCCGCCTTTTTCATGGCGCCCCCACGCATGCACTCTCCCCTAGCGGAAAAGTCGCGAAACATCTCATCATCTCGGAGGCTTTGCTTCTGGGGATACCGGTTGTCCTGACCCCTACTAAACCCCTACCAAAACGGCAGAGGGCAGCACAGGAAAATGAAAGAGGCGGATTGTTCATCGACTAGCCTCTGTGCTTCCTCAAAAGACCTTTTGTGGCACTTTGTAGCGTCAGCCAGTTAAGCGGTGCAGTTAACTTTTATGATAGAAAAAGTGCAGGGTATGCACTGACCGGTTAGTATAGGAAGAGCCACTACAGCTTAAGTGGTCAGCGAATACATTAGACTTTATGAGACTCAGTCAGGAATTCACTGCAAGCATGCTTAAACCATTAAGATGTTTATATTGAGTATGTATTGACAAGGCTTTACTGTACTGCTAAATTGAAATTGACAGGGCATGAGAAAATATTCTTTGTCGGGAAATTTCGTTTAGTGAAATTTCACATAGAGTAATACCTCATTAACTTTAACTCCCACATCTTGAAAAATTGGTTGAGTCGAAGTTATTCATAGCACTCAACCATTTCCCACTGTGTCGTGTACTTATTGCCATCTATCTTGAAGTATTTTCAGGCCAAATTGTGGATATCTTGAAATCATGACTGAGTAAAGCAAAAACTCGACCAGAGCATTCCACAAGTTTCATGTAAGGTTGACAGCATCCCCAAATGTGAAGTCTGAATCTTGTGGCGCAAGAACTTTGTCAAGCAACCCTGTGGCGCGTCATGTGGCGTAGTACATGTGCATAGAGGCAGGCCCTGCCAAAGAGCATGCTTGGTGCACTTTGCTCTGTGCAATGTGCATGATTTACCACCAGAGGTGTGGTCTCAGTTTCAACCTTATTCTGAAAAATGCTTACTGCGTGGATTTCCCGACGTTGAAGCAGTGCTCACGGTGCAGCTGCGTAATGCAAGAGCTGTCTCCTTTCAGTCACCACAGGATTGTTGATAGAGAAGGCAGGCACCATGAGAGGTGCCAACATCAGCCAAAACGAGATGCTTCGTTTGCTGTGAAATAAGGTTGCTGTGAAATAAGGTTGAGTACAGGACGGCCTTCTCATACGATATGTGAAGTTCCTTGAGGGCTTCTTCCTGGGTTCAAGTGCTACCTCGAGGCAGAGGAACCTTATGCAGTTTTTCTGCACTAGATGAAGTGGGAGTGCCACAAAACGCAGGTGGTTGATATCTCTGGTATGTCTTTTTTTCTTTTTTGTAACTTCAATGACAATCCAGCTTAGAAGCTGGTGAGTAGTGGTGAAATTTTTTAAAAGAACTCAACTTTTTTCTGTAATTTTCTAAATTATGGTTATCTTAAAAATCCACTTTATTTTGAAATTATTTCAGGCTTTGATTACTTTGAGTTAACGAGGTATATTACTCTACAGACCACACAAGTTTGAAAAATCTGATCATTTTTACTTGCCCTCAGGTCCTGGCAAGCGTATGCATTATTCATTGCCATTGAATTATTTGCAGCAAAATAGATTCTTCTTAGCTTGGACATATTTGGCCACACCTCAAGTTATTTGGATGACCATCAAAGCATGTTGAACTTGGAGCACTGAAGATGTGCGACATAAAAGTTGCCCTAGTAGGCAACCAAAATGAAGTGCCACAGTTCACACTACCATTTATCAGCGAATAGCAGAAACACTTGAAGCGGGCCGAAATACCTCATTCCTTTTATAAGGTTGTTACCTTTAATCTATTTATTGGCATGCTTGCCACTTCCTTTCAGAGCTGAATAATCTGCACGAGGTGTGGCTGGTTAAGTTGTGACTTCATGGTCTGAGCTCGGTTTAAAAGTGTTTCACTGCAATATGGCAGGCACTGCCGGGAAACCACCTTCTTGGGCAACTTACACGCAAAAAAAATGCGTGTTATGTTTGTTATGCTTGCAACTCGATAGTGACTTTCTCTTTGTGTTGTGGCCGTGCGCAGTCGCTGAGCTTCGACTGCAACTTCTTTGTGGAGTACTTTGCCATGGATCTGCTGATGGAGAATGGGGAGTGCCGGGGTGTGATGGCACTCTGCATGGAGGATGGCACTCTCCACAGGTTTCGGGCCAAGAACACCGTCCTTGCCACCGGGTGAGTTGGCACTCGCTCGAGTACATTGAGTACAGTAATGAGGCTGGCTTTTCTGTATTTTTATGGTGTCCTTTCTCTTTCCTCTCCTTTCGTTTCTTCATCGAGTCACAATGTTGTTGCACCTGAAGGGGTCCGCTCCTATGCATGGCTGGTGCAGACGCCTAGCTTCAGTTCTAGCCTCGCACAGTCATACCATGCACGCGTCAACATCCCCTTCCCATAGTGCGAGTCATCGCAACTACCACGGGTTCGGGCGAATAAGGCAACAGGCTAGATCAACAAACAACACTTTATTGCTATACTAGCAATAACACATAAGCATCGCGTAGAGGGATAGTCCACTCTAGCAGAAAACAAACTGTCGATGCTCGGCTCTCAGGTCCTGGGGCTAATCTCGTACGTGGGTCGCTGGCACAAGTGACCGGCGCAAGAGAGCTTGTCTCCATGCCCGGTTGGCTGTTTTATTCCCCTCCTGTCTTCCTCCCCCGGGTTGATTCACTTGTGGGGGAAGGGTACCTTCTTCCACGAGCGCGGAAATGAGGCGTAGCGCGAGCTGGCTGCAGGGTGGAACAGATTCTCCTAAAAGGGGCTACGGTGTCCCTTTTTAAGTGACCGGTTTGTCCTTGCTACCAGACTGCGATCGTGCCTTTGTTGAGGAAAAGAAAATGGGCGCCCGTGCTCTCCCACGTCCTCCTCCCCTTAGGAAGGCCCTCGGACGACAGAGACTGAAACACGAGGTAATATTTTGTTATTCCTCATCGAGGAATGCCAGGACGGATAGGTCCAGGTCCGTGCCCTCCTGCGGTTGGCCCTCTGCCAGGGGTGTCGCCAGTGCCCCCACTGGTGTCGCAGCTGCCTCCGAAGTAGCCACCACCAGCCTCATTGCGGTCTCCACTGCCGTCCGCGCTTGTGTCATGGTTCTTTCCCCAGTCGTCGCCTCTGCCACCACTGCTGTGGTAGATCTGGCCTGCGCCTGTAGCCCCGTTGTCCGGACCACGCCCCGTTGAGCCCCACCTCTCTGGTCGTTAGTGGCCAAGGCTCCTCCGGTCTGCCAGGGCTCGGGGTTTCCCTTTTCGACATGCTGCGCCATGGCCTCGAGGCAGCATAGGCCATTGGAGTGTCCATACAACCCTGGCATGTCCCAGTGGCTGCGACCCCGGGGCAGCTGGCTCTCCCGGCTGGGTTGGCGTTGATCTTCGGGCCTCTCTTGCGTGGAGGCCGGGTGGTGAGGCAATGGGGTAGCGTGGAAGTGGTGTTGTGAGGTATCGGTCGACCTCCAGTCAGGCGTACATGGTGATGTTTGTCGTTGGTGGTGGGGCTGTGACAACGACGACGGAATGGGTGTGGGCTCGCCATCAGGAGGCGGTCTCCTCTCGGAGCAGTCTCAGCGGCGCCTATTTCCCTTTTGGTTATCCATGTGCTCGGTTAAAGCCGACACAGAATAGGTTAACACTCGCAGATCGTGTTGCGCGTGATTCGCTGCACCCCATGTAGAACATATCAAACATGGCCTACCATGTAAAGTTGTCTCCGCTTGTTACGCAAGTAGTACCGAAACTCGGGGCTCTTCACTCAGTTTCGAGCGTTCTCAGCCGCAGCCTGCGGCTTGGAGGGGGACTGATTGTCGTCCCCATGCTCCTCCCGTGACACGTAGCGTTTCAAGTCACATACGGGCACCGGTCCGCCGCTCGGTTTGCCTTTCATGTTTGCGAGCCGATAAACAAGCGAGGAAACCTTCTCTCATACTCGATACGAACCGGACCATTTCGGTGCCAGTGAGGCTGCAATCTGTTTGCTAGCATCGCTAAGAACATGATGGCATCGCAGCACCAGATCGCCCACTTGTACTGTACGTTACGGTGCAAGCGATCGGATTGCGCCTTCTGTTGTGCCCTAGCAGTGCCGAGATTACGGCGTGCTTTACATAAAGCTTCTGCCAGCTTCTCGCATAGCTGCGCTGCGTATTCAGCTCGTGCTGATGACGCCACTGGTACTCCACTGCGATCTGCGAGAACCGTCTCTATCAGGATTCGGCAGTTCTCAGGAAAGAAGGCGCATACCCAGTTGAGCAGTTCAGTCGATCGCAGTGCAAACCCGATCTCTGGAAGGTAGGTATCCCAGTCCTTGTGCCTTTCAGAGAACGCGACAAGCGTGTGCTTGGTGTTGCAATTGACTCGTTCCGTGGGGTTCGACTGAGTGTGCTGGGTGGTTGTTTTCTTGCACTTAATGCCAAGCGTGGCGCACGTGTCAACAAACAACTTTGCAGTGAAATGAGACGCATTGTCTGTTATCGTCTGCTCAGGGAACCTAAAGCTGGTGAAAATCTCCATCAACTTATCACTCGAGCCGTCAGCTTTCTAAGGGGGAAAAGTTCTACCCATTTAGTGAAGTGATCCGTGACCACCTTGTTTCTGCTAAGAACTTGTTTCTGCTAGGAGTTGTGGGGTACGGTCCCATTACGTCACATACCGCGATTTGCCAGGGGGTCTGGCTGTTGATCGGCTGCATGAGGCCAGGCGATCGTCTGCCTCGGGGCTTGACGCTTTAGTACACGTGGCATGAACGGGTGTAACGAATCACATCCCGCTTCATGTCTGGCCAGGTAGCGAGGCGACACAACTTAGCATAAGTCTTAGGGCCGCTCGCATGCCCAGCAATGCACGAGTCATGAAAGTAGCGAAGCAGTGCTCCTCTCAACTTGTATAGTATCACGAACCTTGAATGGGTCACTTGTGTCATCGTCGGATGGGATGTACCTCAGCAGGACGCCATGAAAATCCAGCAGATAAGAATCCAGCGTGCTCACAGCATTACCAGCTGTTGCCGAGCACTTTGCACCGACAGCAATACCAGCTGGCCCCGTGTGCGCAGTGGCCTCGCCACCTGGCTCCTGGAGCCCGTCGAACACCTTTCGACAAAACAGATCTTTCTGCTGAGCTTCTCAGCTCCCTTCTGCTGAAAACTATCCCCGCGCTAACGACAGCCTCTACGTGGTTCATGCTTTTGCCTTGAACTGACGTTTGTTCTGCTGTTCCTGTTAGCGCTACTTCACATGTCTCGCTCTCAATCCGTTTCGGGTCAGTCTCGTGACATGCCTTGTGTCGGACTGGAGCACACGATAGTGCATCGGCCGCGGCATTGTTCTTGCCCTTGCGGTAGCGCACGGTGAAGTCGTAACGCTGCAGCAGCAATGCCCAACGAGCCAGGCGGCCACTTGGTTCGTTCAAGCGCCTCAACCACGTGAGCGCCATGTGGTCCGTCTCAATAACAAACGCCACTCCGTCGATGTAATAGTCAAACTTACGGAGAGCAAAAACTATCGCGAGACACTCTTTCTCTGTTACCGAGTAGTTCCTCTCCGCCAGGCGTCAACGAACGGCTCGTGAACGCAATCGGTCGGAGGGCACCTCCATGCTCCTGAAGCAAAATTGCTCCTAAGCCTAGGTCGCTTGCGTCTGTTTGAATCACAAACTCCCTGTTCAAATTGGGTAGCTGCAGTTCAGCCGTGTTAGCCAGCAACTTAGCGAGGCGACGCAGTGCGGCCTCCTGCTCTTGACCCCAAGCCCAACGCTCACCTTTCCTCAAGAGCTTTGTCAAAGGCGCCTGCACTGCCGCACAGTCTGGAATGAATTGGCGATAGAAGTTCGCCATCCCCAGAAAGCGCCTCAGCTCGCCGATGTCTTTCGGCGACGGATAGCTGACTATCGCTTCAAGCTTACCCTTATTCGGCAAAATGCGACCCTCGTCAAGCGTGAATCCCAACAATGTTATTCGGGTCGCCGCTATCTGAGCTTTGTTCGGGTTCAGAGTGATGCCCGCAGACCTCAGCCTTTCTAGAACGTCTCTTAAGTGGTGCAAATGCTCCTCGAACGTTTTTGAGTGAACCACTATGTCGTCTAGATATGCGAGGGTGTGCTGCCACTTTGCATCTCCAAAAACTTGGTCCATCAGCCTCTGATAAGTAGCGGGAGCCCCCACCAAGCCAAAAGACTTTCTCCTGAATTGAAAAAGTCCCCTGTGGCATGTGAAAGCTGACCTCTCTCTGTCCCGCTCGTCTATTTCGACCTGAAAATATCCACGACTAGCATCAAGCGTCGTAAAGTACTTCGCCCCGCCTACGTTGGATACTAACGATGAAATGGATGAGAAGGGTATGTGTCCTTCTTCGTAACCTCATTCAGCCTACGGTAGCCTACACAAAGGCCATAAGTATCATCCTTCTTTGGAACTAGAACAACTGGGAAACCCCATGGGCTGTTTGAACAATGCCGACGTGTTACCCCTAAACACCCCCGAGTCAACCGTGCCACCATTCCACGCACAGCGAGGCTCGAGTGACTGTGCTGCGGGCGGAGGCGGGCGATCGGCTGTTTTATTCCCCTCCTGTCTCCCTCCCCCGGGTTGATTCACTTGGTGGGGAAGGGTACCCTCTCCCGCGAGCGGAGAAACGAGGAGCAGAGCGAGCTGGCTGCAGGGTGGAATTGGTTCTCCTAAAAGGGGCTACAGTGTCCCTTTCTAAGTGACCGGTTTGTCCCCGCTGTCAGACTGCGATCACGCCTCTGTGAAGGAAAAGAAAATGGGCGCCGGTGCTCTCCCACACACCACAGCAAATACAGACCAACCAGCTGAGCAATTGTCATTGTACAGCTAGCTCGAGTGACCTTTTGCTTTTTCGATCCATTCTCAATCTGTTCTGTGCGCAGGGGCTATGGCCGCACCTTCTTCTCTTGCACATCAGGCGCACACATGCACGGGTGACGGCAACGCCATGGTGACCCGAGCAGGGCTGCCCCTGCAAGACATGGAGTTCATCCAGTTCCACCCAACGGGCATTTATGGGGCTGGATGTCTCATCACCGAGGGTGAGCTGGCCTTTTGAAGTGATGCTCTGCCTGAGGAACAAATTCTGCTGCTTATCTTGTGCTCTATCACCGATTTCTCGAACGTGGGAAAATGCCGTGGGAAACACCTTGGGAAAATGCGCATTCCATAGTTCACGCATTACCTGATCAAGCAAAAGTTACCATGCAACGGTAGAAGGTAACATGTAAAATTTTCTTGCCCGGAATGTGAGGAAATTGGGGATACAGATGCAAGAAATGATGCGTGCCATTATTGGGCATTTGATTCAGTATTTGACCTTAGTACAGTGTAACCTTATTACAACAGACCTTCATAGTGAAGAGGAATTTGGTCTGTTGTAAAGGGAGTACGTAAAATCCAAGTACTGTTACAACAGACGTTTGTGTAAACACTGAATGTGTCTGTTATAACCGGAGACAATTGCATGTCACAAACATGGTCTTATTCTCAACTGGGGGACCAGAAAAAATGCGATATTTGGAAAATCGCATTTTCAGTTTCTGTAGCCTTTTTTCTATTTGATTCCAAAATATCTTCACTGAAAACTATGTAGAAGTGCTATAAAATTTTTTTTGCGTCTGCCGACTTGGCGAAAATTGTGGAAATAGCAATAAAAAAAAACTGCGTTTTTCAAAATTATAGTGCGGCAACGGCGCAACCTGGCGCCACCATTTGGACTCGCCGTAAAGAGCATTTCTCCGTGTACAAGTTCTCCGTTTCAGCTAGCTCCTGTATTCAGTAACAAGCATACAAAAAGCACCTGTTTGAAGTTAAATTCAAGGCCTCCGATTGGCTGCTTCTGCCATCATGCTCGCTTCGGGATCGTCGTCTGCTGCTTGTGTGTCGCGAGGTCATGGCTGTCGAAAATTGCGCTATTATCAGGGCTGGGCAAAGATACTTTGAAATTGTATCACGATACAATACAAGATACTCAGGCAAGAAGTATTTGAGATACAGATACACGAAACCACAATGCCGATTGTATCCGATACGATACATTCCACTTGTATCTTAAGATACTTCGATACATTAGGAAATTTGTTATTATATATCTGTCTATATGGTTATGTAGCACTAAACGCCGATGCACTAAAATGTTTGCTTGAAAGTAGGGATGTGCGAATATTCGAAATTTCGAATATTTTTCTAATAGTGTTTGCTATTCGATTCGATTCGCACTGGAATTTTACTATTCGAACTATTCGAACTTCCCAAAAACAAATACAGTCAACGTCCGATTGAAAGTGACCCCTTCAGATTTTCAATATGCTTCACCTCATTACACTCTCGTATTGCGACAAAGCTGCCTTTCAAGCTCCGTTACGGTCGAACTTAGCCAAGACAACGACCGATTAAATGTGGTCCCTTGATTTTTCAATATGCTTCACCTCATCACACCCCCGTATTGCGGCAAAGCTACCTTTCAAGCTCCGTTACGGTCGAACTTGGCCAAGAGCACAGTCAACGTCTGATTGGAAGTGGTCCCTAGATTTTCAATACGCTGCACCTCATCACACCCCCATATTGCGGCAAAGCTGCTTTTCAATCTCCGCTACGGTCGCAAATGTATTAACTCAAGAAAATGCTGGTTCCAACATGGAGATGAAAGATGTGGCAGAGGTGGGGACTCAATTAATGCTGTTTTGGACCTGAAATTTGGGCAGGAAGTCCGAAAAATCGGATGCCGAAGCTTTTTAGCATTCAAAATTTCAGATGTTCTTATATATCAACGTCTACGAGGCAGATTTGGAACTCTGGACTTGAAGGAGCACACCCTTGTCCGCCACATCAGTTGGGCTTCCACAGAAGTTGAAAGAGGAGGAGAGGCTGAGAAAATGGCATCTTTGCCTATCACGTGTAAAGTGTTGTCGGCAACACTTTGGTTGCAACAAATCACGTAGATAAATATGATTCGGCCTCTACATTGCCTCATTCTTGATAAGACAACTATGAAACACCACCCCGCCAGCGCTTCATCAACCTAGCAAAAAGAAACACTTTCATGTTGCTATCTCATAAAAATATGCTTAGGGATTCTCTGCAACTTTTTCTGCCAAAGTATTCGAAAAATGTTTGAGAAATATTCGAAAATTATTCGAAAATTATTCGATTCGATTCGCACTCAATCTTTATTATTCGAATTCGCTTCGCACCCGAAATTTTGCTATTCGCACAGCTCTACTTGAAAGTTTATTAACTGCAACCATTTTTGTTTCATTTGAATGAAATGTCTGCCGGTATCTCAAAAGTTTTGTATTTCTTGCTGAAGGTATATTACTGTCGTTCCGAAACAAGTTATTGAGGTTCCTTTAGCTGCTTATCATGACAGCTCTTCATACACTTCGCTGATAACGGTTTTTGCTTGCCGCTACTGCAGTTGGGTGGAGTCGATGCTCTGCTTGCCGACCAGATAGCAGGCTGCCATCTAATCAGACGAATTTCAATAAGAAGCCTCCACACAATGGTGCAAATCCTGCCCCTAAACGTATCACGGTTTTCGCAATAACCGATCACCGGACAGGTGTACGTTAGCGAGAAGCTGGTAGCGACATTCTTTGTGACGCGTCGTGTTTACGTAGAGGACATAAAACTTCAATTACTTTTATATTCTACTTATCTGCTGGTGCAAAGCGTTCGTTAGCACCGTACTCAGTAATGCGCAATCTTTTAACAATTTTTTTTATAAGAGAACATCTGCAGCCCAGAAAACGTGTCAGACGTGTTCTATAGTTGCACAAAGTGCGGCAAGACACCGCTGTTATTCACACTATATTGCCACTTAAGCTCCGATTACCTGGTGAGTAGTAATAGTAAAAATATTTAGAGAAGGCTAAACTAGAAAAACAAATATAACGAAGTACAATAGAAAAGCGGTTCTGTATCAAGCACAGCGAATAAATATAGGAACGTGATACAGGCGGCACCCCAAAGAGCTAATAATAATTGTTGCGTTCAATGTCCTACAGAACCACGATATGATAATGATAGAAGCCGTAGTGGAGGGCTCCAGAATTTCGACCACATATTGCTATGAAACTTAAATACAAGCACACAGGCATCGAACTGTGGCTGCCGCGACCTACGGCTTCGCAGTCAAGCACCATAACCACTAGACTACTGCTAGGGTAACCCCTAATAGCTATGATAATTATGCATTTAAGGTAAGACCATAGAAAATTCAGTGCCTATGTAAAATAGCATAAACTGACTCATTGAGATGCTCATTAGAAAAACAGCATTTTGTATAACACTCCCTTTGCTAACATCTTTGAGATGGCTGCTAATAATTTACGTTTTAATAATGAAAACTCAATTTAGTTATTTTACTAACCAATAAGCAGAATTTTTGTTACTGTGCACTCCAAGCATGTGCAGATTATTTTATATTTGTTCTCAACGTTGCCTTGACATAACAGTAAACTTAAGTAGAATACTATAAGTGTGTAAACAGTAGCAGAAATGATGCAGACAGCTAAAAATAAAAATAAAGCAGAGATCTCGAGCTTACCTTGCCAGCACATTAAAGACATACACTCAAACCTCGATGTAACGAACATGGATATAACGAATTATTGGTTATAACGAAGTAAATGAGGAATAGTCTTGTCAGAAATACAGTGCTACGAATAAACGTTTATAACGAATTTTGGATATAATGCTTTAGTTTGACAGCTGCAAGCAGAAGCTCAATCATCAGATTACGATAGCGCGCCGCACTCGTCGCGAACATCGCATACGTGCCTAGACGTGCATGGAATATTGCAGACGTGCAACTGTAGTAGCGTTGACTCGTTGGACCTGCTGTTTGAGGTTCTTCTTATTAGCATTTCGGAGCTTACGACGAAGACCACTGCAGGATAACTCTTTGTACTCATGATCGAGCATGACTTATACTTTGAAACATCGGGCACCGTGGCCACTCACATTGCAACCGAGCTTACTGCTCGAAGTCGTGGCTAGGCATAACTCCGCTCACGGTGCTGATGTAAAAGACAAATCCAAACTTTGTCGGCAAGAACATCGCACTAGCGGAAATGTGAAAGCGAAGAAGCCGCAATGTCCTTCGTCGCAAGCAACGAATCGCATCGCCTGCTGGCTCCTCAGAACCGCAGATGGGCATTTTGGGCATTGGCAGTGGACCCCCCAGCCAACCTCGCCGTGCAGCGACCGCTCGGAGAAGTGGTGGCAGCGGCTAGCAATTTTGCGGTTCAGAGTCCCAAAACGCAAGACCAAGCACGCTGCGCGCCGATTTTTTGTCGCTACAGCTAGGCTTGCTGGTCATTGACAGACTGGAGATCGGTGGCCTTCGTTCTTAAATCGGTACATCAATATCCGCGGCGCGCTGTTCCCGTCCCAAAAGTATGCTAAGCGATGTTTGAAGTCAGAAGTTATTGAATTTGGGATGTCCGTGGTAGAAAAGTCCGCTCTAAGGGAGTTCTGACCACCTTGTTGGCCTCACAGTTTAGTAATTATATTCGAATGTCCGTTATACCAAAATCCGTTGTAAAGAAAGCTCAATCAATGGAACAAATATGGAGGTCGGCATGACGCCGCAAATTGGTAAGTAGTATCCAAATGTTTTTTATAAACAAATCCGTTGTAACGAGGTTATACTGTATTCCTACTCAATGGTTAATAATAAGGGGTGTGCGAATATTCGAAATTTCGAATATTTTTCTAATAGTGTTTGCTATTCAATTCGATTCTCACTGTAATTTTACTATTCGAACTATTCGAACTTCCCAAAAACAAATAGTCAACATCCGATTGAAAGTGATTAATATGCTTCACCTCATTACACTCTCGTATTGCGGCAAAGCTGCCTTTCAAGCTCCGTTAAGGTCGAACTTTGCTAAGACACAGTCAACGTCCGATTGGAAGTGGTCCCTAGATTTTTCAATATGCTTCACCTCGTCACACCCCAGTATTGTGGCAAAGCTGTCTTTCAAGCTTCGTTACGGTCGAACTTTGCCAAGACACAGTCAACGTCAGATTGAAAGTGGTCCGTAGATTTTCAATGTGCTTCACCTCATTCACACCCGGTATTGCGGCAAAGCTGCCTTTCAAGCTCTGCTATGGTCGCAACTCAAGAAAACGCTGGTTCCAACATGGAGATGAAAGATGTGGCAGAGGTGGGAAATTCGAATATTTAATTCTCAATCATAATGCTGTTTTGTACCTGCAATTTGGGCAAGAAGTCTGAAAAATTGGAAGCTGAAGCATTTTAGCATCATAATTTCAGATGTTCTTATATATCAACGTCTACAAGGCAGATTTGGAACTCCGAATTTGAAGGGAGCACACCCTTGTCCGCCACATCATTTGGGCTTCCACAGAAGTTGAAAAAGGAGGAGAGGCTGAGGAAATGGCATCTTTGCCTATCACGTGTAAAGTGGTGTCAGCAACACTTTGGTTGCACCAAATAATGTATATAAGTAGAATTCGGCCTCTACATTGCCACATTCTTGATAACAAAACTATGAAACACCACCCTGCCAATGCTTCATAACCTAGCGAAAAGAAACACTTTCATGTTGCTATCTCATAAGAATATGCTTAGGAATCCTCTCTAACTGCAATTTCTCTTCGAAGTATTCGAAAAGTATTCTAGAAATATTCGAGAAATATTCGAAAAATATACTATTCGATTCGCACTCACACTTCAATATTCGAATTCGCTTCGCACCCAAAATTTTGCTATTCGCACAGCTCTATTAATAATAAGTCTCGATATTTTATTTCAATTGCTGGCTTATTTGAATAAGCTCAGCATAGCGAGGCCAAGTTGTGATTACAGCACTGTTTGTCTCCCTTGGTGTGCAGGATGTCGTGGTGAGGGTGGCTATCTCATCAACAGCGAAGGAGAGCGCTTCATGGAACGGTACGCGCCCATTGCCAAGGACCTGGCATCGCGGGACGTTGTCTCGCGGGCCATGACCATAGAGATCCGAGAGGGCAGGTAGGCAACTTCTTGTGTGTTCGGTGGATTGAAAGACTGGCTGTGGGTGCGCATTTTCAGCATGCTGCATGGGCTGCAGGCATCAGCTACAAAAGTGGATTGACTTGGCAGAAGACAGGAAACACATCCACGCTGCGTCCCCCCACTCCAAGGCAGACATTATTGCATCTTTTGAGCTCAGGGAGAGCTTTCTATTTTTCTGCCGCTTTTGGTCTTGTCTACTTAACTCTGGTTAGCTTGAACTCGAATATCTCAAAGTACAGTGGAACCCCGATTATGTGACTTTACCACGCAAAATTGTCATATAATCCGGGCACCGTATACAGTTGAGCCTTCATTTAAAACAAACGATACCCGCGTGACCGTGGAAATATAAAGTATTTAAATGGTACAAAATCGCACTTACAACGAATGTCTCTGAGCCCTGCTGATCGGTTACAGTGAACAGAGTACGGTGCTCCAGCGAAGTGCCCACACGCGTACGGGCAGTCGCCGCACGTGTGTCGCTGGCCCGCACACGTGCGATTTCGCGATCCGTCTCGTGTGACAGCCGTTTTCACCCTTCCGCATGTGTGCGTGCGAACTGAGCCGGAACAGGACATAAATTTTCTGACACGCGAACAGCCGGTGCCACAATGCGATTCTCTGACCTCCAGGTGTGCAGGCCACTCTCCCCAGGTTTTCTTACGCGTCAGTTGCACATTTCGTGGACCTATCAAGCTACCCGAACTACCCTCCCTCTTTATCGCAACTCCTTCGCCTGTCTCCACCGCTCCACGATGCCAGCCATGCCGGCTCGAATTCAGAAGTTTCTTTTTCTGGCTAGAAACTGGGCCTAGAGCAGTTCCACGCATCCTTGCTTGTCTGTCACACGTGCACGTCTTGCTCGCTGTTGATGTGCGTGCGTGGTCAGGATGGCGGTTGGGAAGCTTGCCGTGCTAGCAGATGGCACAAAGTGAAAAGTGCTGGCCATTGCTACCAAGCGAGCCGTTGCAACCGAGCTCTCTCGAGGCGCTAAAAACTGCGAGAAGGTCAAGAAGGAGTTGGTGCCTTGCCCAAAAAAGGGTACAGACAGCCTGAATAAACCTGCAGCACGACTCTGCACTTTCTCCAAGGAATGTAGATTAAATTATTTTTTAAAAAGACAGTTAAGCATTTAATTGAAGGAGGCATAAGTGAATCTTTATCTTCAACTTTTTCATTCTGAGTAGGCATGCTGTATCTGTGTCACCAGTTTTTCCTAAAATGGTGACACAGATATGTTTATTTGCTGTCACCATTTTTCAGTAACCTAGGGGCATGTTAGTTTTCATTTTGCACCTGCAAATATTTGATCGTCAGATTTGAGTAAAAAAGTGATTTTTTTTTTCCTCGGACAGTTTCACGAGTGTCGTGATATGATGCAGGGTAGGCGTGAAACTGCGTTGTATAACCGAGGTTTTCAATACACTATTTCTATGTGGACCAAACTGATTCGTTGTAAAATGCGTGTCGTCACAAAACCAGTGTACGTATAATCGAGGTTCCACTGTATAAGTTGGTTACAGGTTTTTCCGTCATGGTGTCGAGTCCATGCATTTCATTATATCTGGGAAAAAGTTGTTGCGTTTGACTCCAAATATCTTGAAATCTCTACAGCAAGTAGTCATTGCCCAAAAGTGAGCAGCTGTGAAATTATCAAAAAACCCGTGTTGCAACTAGTGTGACAGAGGATAGCACAGTGAGCAGTCTCGCGAAGAGAGTGCAAGCACTGCTGCTGAGATGCTCCCAAGCCTTATCTTTTTACAGCAAAGCTGCATATAACTTGGCCAGTCGTATATCCGTGCTCACAAAACCCCCTGGCATCCTCTAAGATAGTGATGATGATGCAAACTTTATTGGGGTCCAGAGAAGACGCAGGGGAGACCCCGCGCCACCCGGCTAGTCCCACGTAGGGACCGCCAAGCCGAGCTTGGCGACCCGTTCGCGGGCACTCTGGACAGCCAGGGTTTGGTCATGGAGTTCTGGGCTGCGCAAGAACACTGCCCACCTGTCCTCGCTGAAGGCGGAGCCGATGGCTTCACATTCCCATAACACATGGTTCAATGTTGCTAATTGTCCACAGGCAGGGCAGTCCGCACTGGCATACCGTTCAGGGTATATTGCATGAAGAACCGCAGGGTTAGGATACGCACGGGCTTGTAATAGTCTAAGGGTAACTGCCCTCGCCCTACACAAGGCAGGGTGTGGGAGGGGGAATACCCGTCTTGACAGATAGAAATGTTTAGTTATCTCGTTGAACGTCAGCAAGGGTTCCCAGCGAGGCAGGGGGACTGCGGAGGCGGCGCGGTCAGTAAGTCCTCGCGCGGCCTCGTGCACGCCCTCGTTAGGGTTGGAGCCCTCAGTCGACCCAAGGTGAGCGGGAAACCAAGTGATAGAATGGGGAGTTATGCTTTTGACGCTTTGGAGAATGTGGAGGGCCTGAGGGGCGACCATCCCGGTTTCGTAAGCCTTGATAGCTGCCTTGGAATCGCTGTATATTGACTCTCTGCGACTATCTAGCATAGCCAACGCGATTGCAACCTGTTCGGCTACCACGGGCTTCGATGTGCGTACCGTAGCGGAGCAAATGAGCCTGGAATTTGAGTCGACGATAGAGACAGCGAATGCCTCGTGTAGGACATATGCCGCAGCATCTACGAAGCTTGCCTCAGTGTGCTCGCTACGGACATGTGCGAGCAGAGCTCTACCCCTAGCCCGACGTCGACCGACGTTGTGTGCGGGGTGCATATTGCGGGGAACGGGTGCGATGTGCAGTTGAGACCTGATGTCTCTGGGAATCTGCACGACGTCGGGGCACTGGTCAACAGAGTTGAGGCCCATTTCATCGAGTATCTTGCGGCCGGATTTGGTTCCGGAAAGCCTGAGCAGCTGTGAGCGCTCTTGCGCCTCGATTATCTCTTCGAGTGTGTTGTGAACTCCAAGCTTGAGCAGGTTTTCGGTGCGAGTGCTTACAGGCAAGCCTAGGGCGAGCTTGAAAACCTTTCTGATGAGGGAATTGAGCTTGCTCCTCTCTGCAACGAGCCAGTTGTACATGGCCACCGAGTACGAAAGGTGGCAGAGCACAAAAGCATGTATAATGCGGATGAGGTTGTCTTCCTTGATTCCCCGGTGTCTGTTGGCAATCCTCTGGATGAGGCCGAGAGCACTCTCCGTCTTGGCAGTGATCCGCCTGAGTGCGGTTCCGTTGGCACTGTTAGACTCGATATACATCCCCAGTATTCGGAGCGAGTCCACTCTGGACACTGGGGACAGGTCACCAGTGAAAAGCCGTATTTCGCTTTCGGACGCAGGTTTCCAGTCACGGTGGCCGCCGCCTCTGGGTCTTTTCTTGTAGAGCAGTAGTTCAGATTTCGATGGAGAACACCTGAGCCCGGTTGGACGGAGAAAACGTTCGGTCACATCGATGGCGCTCTGCATGGCTTGCTCAACTTGGCCATCGCTCCCGCCGGCGCACCAGATGGTGATATCATCTGCGTAGATGGTATGGTTGATTCTTTGAATCTTGGCGAGCTCCTTGGAGAGCCCGATCATTGCGATGTTAAATAATGTTGGCGAAATAACTGAGCCCTGAGGTGTGCCGCGTGAACCGAGGGTGAGCTCTTGTGAGAAGTACCCTTCGATCTTGAGCTTGGCAGTTCTCTGACTAAGAAAAGATCGCACGAAGTCGTACACCCTCTTCCCAAGCCCGAGCCCGGCGATAGACTGGAGAATGAATTCGTGGGAAATATTGTCGAAAGCCTTCTCCAGGTCTAATCCAAGGATGGCTCTAGTATCTCCCGTGCTCCGGTCGATGATCTGGTGCTTTATCAACTTCATGGCGTCCTGTGTCGAGAGGCCAGCTCTTAAACCAATCATATTGTGGGTGTACATGTCATGGGTCTCGAGGTGCACCTTGAGGCGGTTCAGCAGGGCATGCTCTGCGACCTTACCGACACAGGACGTTAAGGAAATTGGTCTTAAATTATCGATTCCTGGTGCTTTACCAGGGTTTTGGGATGAGTACTGTGTAGGCCGTCTTCCACTGCGCGGGGACCCGCCCCCGGCGCCAGACCTCATTAATTTTTTTGATGAGGAAATCTATGGACTCATCATCAAGGTTCTTCAGCATCTTATTAGTCACGCCATCCGGGCCAGGGGCGGATCTGCCGTTCAGGGAGAAAAGGACCTGTCGGATCTCGGCCACACTAAAGTCCTGGTCCAACTCCGGCACGTCGCACTCCGCGTAGTCCGGAAACTGGGTTGGAGCAGAGCTATCCGCGACTCGCAGATATATTTGTCTATGAGCTTGTTGACAACCAACTCGTCCGGGGTAGAGTCGGTAGCAAGATGAATGGCTCGCGCGAGGGATCGTCTCTGGCTGGACCTGGTGCTGCCCTGATCGAGAAGGTGTTTGAGAAGACCCCAGCTCTTCCCGGATCTGAGCTGGCCCTCGACGCTTTCGCAGAGCTCATGCCATTGTTGTTTACAGAGGGTTTTGCAGTGCTCCTCGATCGCTCTGTTAACCTCGGAAACCTTCTTCCGTAGCCTCCTGTTATGTTTCTGCCCCTTCCATCTCGTGAGTAGGGCTTGCTTGGCTTCTAGCAGGTGGGCCAACCTGCTGTCCATGTTCTCAACGTCGAGGTTAGTGACGACCGCCTTGGTCGCTGCTGCCGCGTCATCTCTGATTTCTTTGCACCAACCTTCAAAATCTGTCCCGGCCGTCGGTGCGCGCTCGGCTCTGACCTTGCGGAAAACGTCCCAGTCGACCATTTCCTCGTCCTAAAGCGGGCAATCGCGAAGGATACCTCGATGACGTAGTGGTCACTTCCTAGGTCTAGCGCCGTGTTGACCCACTTGACCTCACCGACATTCTTGACATAAGTGAGGTCCGGGGTAGTGTCCCGGCATGTGGAGTTACCTCTCCTAGTGGGGAAATCCTTGTCAGTGATAAGCGGTCAAGTCCGCTTCTGTCGCAGTCTGCCATAACTCGCGTCCCTTGGGAGTATCATAGGCGTATCCCCACACAAAATCTCCGACTACAACAAGGGGGCAACTACCAGCCATGCTGACGGCCCTCTTGAGGAGAGAGTCCGCTCTCGCCCTGTGATAGCTGGGACTGCAGTATACGTTGAGGATAAAAAGGCTGTTTCTTCTGAGGCCCTTCTTGGGTGAGTTCATGAGAATTTCGGTCATGACGTAATCGATGCCACCGGCAACTGCTCCGAGGTCACGTGATAGATAATTGTACCTTTTGCTGACTAGTGTAGCAACTCCCCTACCTCCTGAATGCGATGACACCACCAGATAACCCGAGAGTTTGATGGGGGTGCTAGACGCGACTTCTTGAATAGCGATGATTTGGGGCTTAGCTTCAAGGGTTCTTAAATATTGCTGTAGAAGCGGTTTTTTGTTTGTAAATCCGCCACAGTTCCATTGCCAGATGCTAAGGTTCTCGTCCGCACTGTCCATGTTTAGGCTGAGGGGGGGGGTTGAGCAGCTGAAGCGGCCCTGAGGATCGCGCCCTCAGTAGGTGGCGCTAGTACGTTGCGTTGTGCTGCGACCTGCGAAAGAGTCGGCCTGCAGTCTCTCCTGACATCGCTCTCTTCCAATTTGCGTATGCGCTCACTGAGTGCTCCTAATCCCATGTTGGGGTGCGCCATAGCTTCCTGAATTTTCGCTAAGGTAGCCTGCATGTTGACGAAGGCATCCTTGAGTTCCGAGAGTAAGTTTCCTGTCTCTTCTTTCTGTGTGTTCTCGACTGCTCGGCGCTTGGTGCGCTAGACCTGTGCGGTGCCTGAGACGTATCCATGGCGACCGGGGCCGAGGCGGGCTGCTCCCTAAGGTAGTGGTGGAAGAAACTAATGCATTACAGTGGAAACAAATTTTTCTCCGTTTGAACCCGGGTCCCCGCAGTCTGAAGGCAAGTGTCTTAACCACTAGGCTTTTTTTCACTGTGAATTCTTTGAGCGCAAACAAATGGCACATTCACACACGCACACACCCGCACAATCCGGCACCCAAGCACGTACCACTAGGCTTTAACTACTAGGTTGTACGCCTTTTTTTTTTCTTTATTTGACAGGCAAAGGGAATGCTACAAAAAGGAGTCCGCATAGCGTTTTCTGACTGGGCGAAACTGAAATGGTCTAAGGCAGAGGCTACACACGCATGCTTGCAAAATGTAAATATATCTGAGCCATATGAGTGCCTTGCCACCGTGGTTGGGACTGCCAACGGCCAACAATTACAGCAACAGCAAACAATTGATAAAGTTATGAAAAATGTCACAGGGCCTTCATGTTTTGATATAAGACTGCTTGTATTGCCCCTGGAGAAATGTCTAGGGATGGGCGAATATTCGGATGTTTCGAATATTCGAATGAATATTAAAGTATTCGAATTCACTTCGATGCGAATTTATATTATTTGAAATTTCAAAGTATTCGAAATGAACGAATATATGTATGTTTGACCACACATAACCTCCTGTAAAGGTGGTTTCACTGCAGCGTCGGTTTGCTGTACCGTGAAACCACCCTGCCAGGGGAAATCTGCACTGCCGCGAAGCCACACTTCAAGTTTAAGTGTGCATATTTTTAAAATTTTAACAGCGTGTTATATGGGCTTATATGCGCTAAGTATAGTAATTTTTGACTTGTAACATATTGTACCACTCATAACTCGCACCCTACAGCTATTCAAATTTTGATACCATTCAAGGTTTCTTCCACTTCATTTCAAACCAAAAAAGTGACATTCACTCATACCTAGTTCCAATTCTTAAAAATATTGTGCAAGGGTCATGAAGAAAATGCTCAATTTTTCTTAATAATACTAATAATATGTGGTGAGTACTATTCGAACTGTTCGATTCGAAATTATTCGACCAAATCACTATTCGCTTCGGATTCGCTTCGAACCTCAAATTTACTATTCGCCCATCCCTAGAAATGTCTTTTCAGCAATTCATTTTTGTTTAGAAGTCAAGCTTACCTTAAGGGATGTGTGTAATCTCGGTCTTTGTAGGCTGGCTTTTCCACGTTGTCTATTGCAGTGAAGCCTACTCAAAAACTCGCTGGCAGTGTCGTCATCGATGTGCTACAGTAGACTCTGCACAGTGGTTTGAAGGTTGATGGGCACATTCACGGCCTGGCCTTTCATACCTAGCTGGCCTCTGCCGTGTTACACTCAGCGCCGTGTGCTAGACAGCTTTGCTGGCCATCCACCTGCACTGAGTGCAATTCACTGCATGCTTGAGCACACTTGTTCTGCTGCTCTCAGCCATCTTGTTGTGCTCTCGTGCAGAAGCAGTCTGTAGCATAGCGGAGGCAGCCTAGCTGCCGTCATGAAAGGACGGAGACGTTGATGATTCCGTGTCAGCCGAGAACAACCAAAAGGCGTTTATTGCACGCATATATATAAGTAAAGTGGAAAGGGAAAGGATGCGACAGAAAACAATGAACAGAAACTTGGCGCATGCGCAATGACAGCGCACACATCACGTGGTGGTTTGACACCGCATTTACAACATTTCTTCCTTCTTAAAAACGATGCACTGGCTTGCGTGTTCTTGTGGAGCGCCGGAGCGGTTGTGCGGTTTCTTGATCCGTCGTAGCTGCCAGGGGTGTTGGGACTGCAGCAGGCTCAGGCTGGTCGGTGTCTGGGAGAGTTTCTTGGGGTGACGCTTCCACAGCTTCATCGGGGTTCGTGGGTGGCGGTGGGTCGAGTGGCGTTGTGCTTGGTGTATTGCCTTTGCTGATATCACCTGGATGGGTCCACAGTGGTTCGTCTTGCGAAAATCCCCTACGAGTACGCACTTGATCTATGTGACGCCGCACGATTGCTTGAGGTGTCTCCACTGTGACCATCCGTCCTCCCGATGTAGCTGTTACACGTCCTGGCATCCATCTACCGTTGGACCCGTAGTTGCGGACATGCACATCACAGTTCGTTGGTGGTAACAAATCGTCGCTTTCCTTTTTAGAATTGGGCGCAGTCGTCGCAGGGAAGCACGTGTCCAGGCGTGACCGTATCTGGTACCCCAGCAGCATTTCCGATGGCGATAGTCCGGCTTTCTGTGGGGTCCTTCTGTAATTGAGCAGCAAACGCATAAGGTTATGCTCGAGCTTCCCGCCTTTCATCTTCCGAAGACCGTCCTTGATTGTCCTGACTGCCCTCTCGGCCGCTCCATTTGACTGCGGATGAAAAGGGGCGGTTCTTAGATGCGTAATGTTGTTTCTGTCAGCAAACATTGCAAACTCGTTACTGGTGAACTGCGTTCCATTATCAGACACTAGTGTTCTTGGTACACCAAAACGGCTAAATATGTCACGCAGACAGTTAATCGTGGTTGCCGAAGTAGCCTGGTTCAATGGCACCGCTTCCACCCATTTCGTGTGAGAATCCACTACTACGAGGACCATTTTACCTTCTATCGGCCCTGCAAAGTCGACGTGAACACGCGACCATCTCTCTTGTGTTTGTGGCCAGTTTAAAGGCGGGGCCGCTGGAGGCATAGGCAAATTGTCAATGCAATTAGTGCATTGCGCTGCTGTTAACTCTATGTCGCGGTCTATTCCTGGCCACCAAAACAACGATCGCGCCACTGTTTTCATTGCCGAGGAGCCTTGATGAGTCTCATGCAGTAGTTGTAACAACCGCTTCCGCGCTGCGGCAGGTATGACGACACGATGTCCCCAATAGACAAGTTCGTGTGCCAGAGATAGCTCCAACTGGCGATCCACAAAAGGCACTAAGGCAGGGTCAAGACGTACTGCACCTTTCGGCCAACCGTTCAACACGTTTTGTTTTACACGGGATAAGATCGAGTCATTGGCTGTCAGCTCCTTCAGCTCGCGCGTTGTGACTATCCCTTCATCCAGGCATTTCAAAGAAAATACATACTCTTCGGGTTCAGGTTCCGTGGCGGCATCTTGGCACCGCAGCGGCAGTCTGCTCAGAGCATCCGCATTCAGTAGCTGCCTTCCTGGGGCATATTCAAGCTTGTAACGGTAACCTCCCAGGTAGAGGGCCCACCGTTGGATGCGAGCTGCGGCCATTGCAGGCGTCTGGCGGTCGGGTCTCAGCAGTCCCAGTAGTGGCTGGTGGTCGGTAACCAGGACGAACTCTCGACCTAGGAGATAATCCCGGAATTTAGTAACTCCAAAAACAAGTGCCAGTGCTTCTCGTTCTAATTGAGAATAATTTATTTCGGCTTTTGTCAGGGTTCTTGACCGGAATCCGACTGGCCTGTTAGTGCCTCCAATTGTGTGAAAAAGAACGGCGCCTATCCCACGAGCGGATGCGTCGCATTCCAACTTCAGTTGTCTTGATGGCTCAAAATGCACCAGTACCTCGGCATCTTTAAGACACTGCTTTGCCTTGCGAAATGCAGATTCCTGGGATGACTTCCACTGCCACCGCGCGTTTTTTTCCAACAACTGGTACAATGGAAACAACGTATCTGACATGTTCGGCAAAAACTTTGAATAAAATGTTATCATCCCAAGAAACGAACGCAGCTCGTTTAGGTTTTCTGGACTAGGTGCATTTACGATAGCATCTACATTCTTCTCAGTTGGGTGAAGGCCGGCTTGATCAATGCGATGCCCAAGATAAGTGACCGATGGTTGGCTAAATTTGCACTTATCGTACCTGAGCTTCACGCCATGTTCTCTGAACCGTTCTAACACATTTTGCAACCGTGCTCCGCCATCGCCAACCGTTTCAGAGACCAGAACGTCATCCAAGTAAGCCTGAACGCCAGGTAGGCCAGCCAGTATTGTATTTATTTTTTTTGAAATATTGCTGGCGCGGAAGAAATGCCGAAAGGAAGCCTATTGTAACAAAAAAGGCCTTTATGAGTATTTATAACGCAGAGCTTCCGGGAATCCTCGTCCAGAGCCACCTGGTTATATGCGTCCCGCAAGTCGAGCGTACTGAACAACTGGCCACCTCCTAATGACGCAAAGATATCTTGAATTACTGGAAGCGGGTACTGTTCCGTGGCACAAGCGGGATTGAGAGTAGCTTTAAAGTCTCCGCATATTCTGACCGAGCCGTCCTTCTTCAGAACGGGCACAATGGGCGTCGCCCAGTTAGAATGCTTGACTGGTGATATTATACCTAACGACACTAACCTGTCAAGTTCTTGCGATACCTTGTCACGTAAAGCATATGGAATAGGTCTCGCCTTACAGAATTTGGGGACCGCGTCGTCCTTCAGCAGGAGGCTGGCTGGTGGTCCTTTGATCAAGCCCAAGGTTTCCGAAAAAACATCCTCGTAGGTGTGGCGTAGGGCGTTGACGCTGTGGTGCTTCGCTCGAAAAGCCGTCGCCTCGTCTTCGTGTGCGACTCTCACTACCGGAGCGCCAGCTTGTTCCAGGAGGATTAGTAGGTCTCGGCCGCACAAGCTTGGTCCGGGGCAGTCTAGAACCACAAGGGAACAGTCAACAGAAGTATCGCGGTATCTGACACAAAGTTGCAGTTCACCCATCACCGGCAACCTTCCACTGTAGCATGATAACTTTACGTGCGAAGGCTTCAACTTTGGCCAGCATTTGCGGTGATTTTCAAAAAGCTGCCGTGATATGACGCAAACCGGTGAACCTGTATCGACTTCCATGGACAAGTTTACGCCTCCCCAACTGAACGTTCGTCTTATTGGCGGCGCAAGAGAATTCTTTCGTGCTGACGCTAACGTCCAAATTTGAGCACTACCACTGCTGTCCTCTTCTGAGGAAGCCTCTTCTACCGCCAAAGCTTTCGCTTGAGGTAGTCGCCGAGGGGCGGCAACATCTTTGCCAATGCGGCTGCGACACATTTTAGCGAGGTGACCCCTCAGGCCGCAAGCGTAACATCGTGCATTCTTCCATCTGCAGCTGTTGCCATCATGTCTAGAACTGCCACACCTTCCACACTCCAATCGCTCTGAGCACTCCATGCTTGATCGCGATGGCAGTTTGCGACGCGCTTCCACTTTAAGAACAGGCGGTACGTCTACAGACATTGTCCTGGCGTCTTTTTCGGCAGTTTCCGCGGCTACTGCTATCGACTCGGCTTCCTCCAGAGTTAAATCTTTCTTTGCCAGAAGTTGCTTCTGTACAGCACCCGAACGCACACCACAGACAATTCGGTCTCTAAGTAGCCTGTTCAGAGAATCTCCGAAATTGCAATTGTCTGCAATGCGTCGGATTGAGACGACGAAATCCTGAATGGTTTCTCCCTCCTGCTGACAGCGGTTGAAAAACTGGAAGCTTTCAGCAATTTCGTTGCGCCTTGGGTCGTAGTGGTCATTTAACACCTTGACTACTTCATCATAACTTAAGGCATTGGGCTTTGCAGGTGCTATTTTCCCCATCAGGATTTGGATCGTCGAGGTGCTAAGTGCAGCTACTAGAAGTGCCCTCTTCTTAGCGGAATCCGAAATAGCATTCGCTTCAAAATAAGCCTCCACTTTGATGAGGTAAGGTTTCCACTTATCTGTGGCGTCGTCGAAGCTGGGAAGCATGTAGGAGGCCATCGTTGTCAGCAGTACGGTTGTCACTGGATGCTTAACTTCGGGTTCCTGCTTGACCGCGTGGGTGTTTTCTTTGCTCGTCGCCACTGTAGCATAGCGGAGGCAGCCTAGCTGCCGTCATGAAAGGACGGAGACGTTGATGATTCCGTGTCAGCCGAGAACAACCAAAAGGCGTTTATTGCACGCATATATATAAGTAAAGTGGAAAGGGAAAGGATGCGACAGAAAACAATGAACAGAAACTTGGCGCATGCGCAATGACAGCGCACACATCACGTGGTGGTTTGACACCGCATTTACAACACAGTCTCTGTTCTTCCCCCTCACATTTAGAATGGTGTCAGCTGTGCATCATTCTTGAGCAAAACAATCTGTGCTTTTGAGGAAGCATGATACTACTATGCACACACTTGCTGAGCGAGGCGAGCATGTGAGCCCACAGCATTTTGGTGAGATTGCATTTTGATAAGGATGCTCGCTTTTGACGTAAACAGTGAGGGTTTTTCGACAATGTAAAAAGGAAGGTTGTGGCTTGGTGAGGATGCTTCGTGCTCTGGTGACGGTGAGGTGTGAACAGCATGTCACACGTGGGCGTCCACATCACAGCGAGCTTTTTGGCACGCTGTCTTGGAGCAGTGCCACTAGTACTGTTGCCTGTAAGTGCAGAGGTGCCCAGTGCCCAGGCACGAGAACCAGTTGCAAGTATTGCTGACAGAATTTTTAGGAAGGCGCCACGTGATCTGTGCTTCATTTTCGTGATTTCATTTCCCTGGAAACTTTTTAACTTCGAGGTAATGGAATTTTGTCGCATCTTTTGTCGCGGTAGCCTATCACTGAAATTAGTGTGAATAACATTTAACACAATACTTGAACTTCAGTATTACGCCTGCCCATGGCAACTGCTCCTGTGCACCATACAAGGTGCACACTTCATAGTGCACTTGTGTCCTCTTTTTACATTTTCCTAAAATACGCAGTGCCACTCACTGAACATACTCAAACCTCGATATAACGAACACAGATATAACGAATTATCACTTATAACAAAGTAAATGAAGACTAGTCTTGTCATAGATACAGTGTTACAAATAAATGTTTATAACGAATTTTCGGATATAACGAAGTTATTTTCGTGGCAGATGTGACTTTGTTATAATGAGGTTTGAGTACCCCTGGGTGTGGTACGAAATATTGGTGCAGTGCTCTCAATCATTCCACGAGCTCAGCCTCGGTTGCTGCAGTTTACTGACTGTCCCGTCTATGCACAGAGGCTGTGGGCCCGAAAAGGACCACGTGTACCTGCAGCTGCACCACCTGCCTCCTGAACAACTGGCGACACGGCTACCGGGCATCTCGGAGACGGCCATGATTTTCGCTGGCGTGGACGTCACGCGTGAGCCCATCCCGGTGCTGCCCACTGTCCACTACAACATGGGCGGAATTCCCACTAACTACAAGGGCCAGGTAGGGCACACCCCATGTCTGGCTGGAGCAATGAGGAAGCTGGTTTTATTTGCCGTCACATTTTGATGGAGGGCAAAATGCTAGAGGCCTGCGTACTCAGATTCAAGTGCACATTAAAGAACCCCAGATGGTTAAAATTTTCGGAGCCCTTGACTACAGCGTGCCCTATAAACCCCAGAAATTATAAGTTTTAAACTTTTGTTTTAAAGAAGTACCCCAACAAAAAAACACTATCCTAGCACATGCTGTCAAACAATATAGTTAGTCTGAGGGGCATCATGTGATTCACGCCTCGATCATAGTGTGGCTGCAAATGGTAGCACATAGATTCTCTAGCGTTAGTAGAGTTGCTTGCTATGTATGCAAGACACGTGCCTTCAGAACATACTAAGGTGCATTGCTATCAGAGTCCTTTTGCTCCCTGCAGGTTCTGACCCACGGGGAGAAGGTGGTGCCCGGCCTGTATGCGGCAGGTGAAGCAGCGTGTGCCTCCGTGCACGGTGCTAACCGACTGGGCGCCAACTCGCTCCTGGACATAGTGGTCTTTGGTCGTGCCTGTGCCCACACCATCTCCAAGCAGTGCCGACCAGGGGACAAGGTGCCCGACCTGCCTGCTGTGAGTGTTTGACGAACCTCTGTGGCCGTTACACCGTATCGCCTCATCTGTGCTCCAAAGTCCATTGCCTGAGGCATTTCACTGAAATCACATTTCACTAACTTGCATTAGCTCAGCTCTGCGTTGCTCCAGTAGAGCGGCAGTCACTCACAGACACTTCTGTGGCAGCCCTAACCCACTGTTGGTGTCGAGTTGTGACCACGGATGGCCAGGGACACAGGGACGAGTCTTTTTGACTTAAGGTGTTTATTCAGCTCATTCGCAGAATCACCACCACCTGTGGCAACAAACACAGTAAACTGTCGTTAAACGGAACCTGAAGGGGCCAGGAAAATATGTTCCATTTAACAGGAGTTCCGTTTACTGGAAGATGAACAGGGGTGCAGAATAATAGCTCAAAACAAATCATAGAAGAGGCAGTTGTTCCCGTATACAGAGAGTCTACCGTACATTCAAAATCTTCAGTGGAGGAGAATTGCACACAGGCTGGGGAAAAACAACGCTCAAAGGACGTGTCGGGAGAATGATAAGGGCTCCGCTCACCTCACATGGCTTTGCAATTGGATCCTCGGCAGTGGTTTGCGCTAGAAGGCCGGGGCGGTGCCCCGTGCAGGGGTGACAGCGAGTGGCAGTGCTCTATCAAGATGAAGCCGGTCCCAAGCCGAAAGACAAAATAGCCTCAAGAAAGCACATGCATTCCCAGGCTGAGGGGAGGAGTCCTAGAGAAGAGGAAGGAGGCTCACAGCGATGTGCCCTATCCACCACTGCGTGCGTAAACATCTCTTGAGTCGAGGTGCGACTGCTCGGGAGATACTGGGATGCATATGCAATCCCCCACAGCATGAAGCCGAAACGAATGCAGCTCCAGCCCACTGTGGCCTCCGCTCAGTTTGACAAATGCGCAATATCCAAAACCGTTGCACGCCACAGAAACAAAAGAGCTGCCGTCTAACATTGCACGAAAGCAAGGTGAATTACAACACCTCCGTTCATGTGGTCACATTTTTTTGTATTGTGATGTTGCGCGCCAAACCAGCGATCAAGCGAGACTCGTGACAGCACCACAAATTTCGGTCACTGCTGTGCGCTTGCTCATTAAAAGTCTTGTAACTTGGCCTTATCACAGAAAAGCCACATAATTTAATTCAGCTGATATCGGCATGGCTGGTAACTGCAAACAGCTCCAAAAAAATATTGGTACAGCGCGTAAAATACGAGGACACAGAAAGAAACAGACAGGACCATACAGGACCAGCACCTGGTCCTGTCTTTCTTTCTGTGTCCTCGTATTTTACGCGCTGTTTCGAACCCATGAAGTATATATCACATATTATTAAGAAAAAAAATGAGCATATTTGTCATGACCCAACTAATCTGCACAATATTTTTTAAACTCAAACAAGGCATGTGCAAGTGTCATTCCTTTTGGTTCAAAGGGAAGTGGAAGCAACTTTTAACAGTAGCAGGATTTGACTTTCGGTAGAATGCAAGTGATAACCTGTAAAATACATTGAGTTTTGGAATTTACTGCACTTAGAGCATATGAGCCGGTATAACAAGCTTTTAAAGTTAAAAAACGATGAATCGATGTGAGGGTAATATATTCATTTAACCTTGAAGTGGGGCTTTTCGGCAGTGCGGATTTCCCCTGGATAGGTATTCACAGTATAGCACCCCTTCACTACAGCGAAACCACCTTTACAGGGAAGTTACATGCGGTTTATACTACAGTCGACGTCCGATTTCCCGGACGCCCGAAATTCCGGACATGCCTGATTTCCCGGACTCATCTGTGGCACCGTCAAGTTCCCCGTAGAGTCAATGTATTAAAAAGTCCGAAATTCCGGACGCTTATAGCCTTCGCCATCCGATTTCCCGGACTTTTTACTGTTAACTGCCGACCCAAAGTCACCACCGACGCCGCCATTTTGATTGTTTTCATTTTCATATCCTTGAACCCACCATACTCGCATCGCAGGTGTGGCCAACAGCACCGCCGCACCGCGCCGCGGCTGCCGTAACCTCGAAACCGCACGTGTCAATCCATTGCCAGCCGTAGCTTAGCCAAGCCAAACCTCACTGTGTTCGTTCACGTGTTGTTTTGTCAGCTGTGCCAGCTCTGCGGTCGTGTCTGCGGTTGATCGTTTGCTGCTGCGCGCTACCTTCAGTGATCACGTTTCCCGACCTTCAGCATCCATCGAGTTCCTAGCTGTTTCGTGCTGCGTTTTTCGTCGAGCGGATTCGCCGTTTACGGTAATGGCACCGACTGCTCCTTCGTCTTCGTCCGCGCCTTCGAAGCGCACAAAGCCACCTCGTAGGCTCACGATGACAAACTGCCATCCGCGGACGTTGCCTTCGACGATCTGCGCGCTGGTGGCGTGTTGATTCCAGCCGAGATAACCCTTGAGAGCTTCGCCGACGCTGACAAAGACCTCGAGCTATGTGCGGAGTTGACCGATGATGAAATCATTCATCAAGTTACGGAGGAGTCCGATGACTCCGACACCGAGAACGAAGAGCCAGCTCCTACACAGCCAACGAGCTCGGAGTTGACGCGAGCACTGATGACACTGTCATTGGTGTACAGCGGCAACATGACGTTGACTGAAATTGAGGCAGACATAATCGCGGGCAAGCGGACCGTGCAAAAGAAAATAAGCGACTTCTTTGCGCCCAAGTGCTGACCTATGAGGTAGTGCCGGCCACGTCGTATTTTTTTTTATAAACGGCTCTTTTCAGAGCCACCTAAACGATGCATTGGCTGAATTGCTATGGGAATCTTGTACTCCGGCTGTGACCCTCTCCGTCAGCAAAAAATACCTACCAAAAAGGTGCGTTTTCACGTGCGTTCGTTTTTCCGGACTGCCCGATTTTCCGAACGTTTTCGCGGTCCCTTGAGGGTCCGGGAAATCGGACGTCGACTGTATATGGGCCATTTCACGCCAACTGTCCCAGCCTTGGTGCTCGACCACCTGCGATTTGAATGAAAAAAATCGAGGACTATCTATCCAAAGCAAGAAGATTTCCGCCAAAATATTTTTCGCGAAAAAATATTTTACAGTGCCGCAAACCGCATGTGAAGTTTTTTGGAAAGCTCGAAACTATGGCTTGTAAAACACGTTTTCAAAAACATCTCTTCTTCTAAATTAGGCTAGGACAAAATTTTCTCTACAGAACGATCGTAGGCTTTTCACTTAAAATAAGTTTCACAAACGTTTACGCTTTCGTGGATTTTTTATGGGGCCTTAAATGTGGACAGTATGGCCCATATTGGGGATTTTTTTCATAAAAGGGTGACATTCAGTGAAATGTAATATTTTGTATTAACTGATCGCCAGGAAGTTTTACTGTAGGCAAAAATTAGTTTGAGATGTATATGGCGTGAAGTGGTGCGTACAGCTGGCGACAATGTTGCAAAAAAAGTTCATTTTCGCACGTGTTTAGTCGTAAATTTAACGTTGAGGTGGTCCTAGTAAAATTATGCTAAGTAGTGCATTTACTAGCGACATTACTTGTCTACTGATTGATCTCCTTACATCACGTCAGTAATTAAAAAAAAAAAGATATGTTTTATCAAATGACTTTTTGTTTAAGCCAGAAAAATATTTTTGAGATTGTGTTCTGCTGGAGTACTTCGTAGCCATGCATCCTGGTGGTAAATAAAAGCAGCGTGGACATGAGGTTTACCGTGGAACATCTGGACAACATTATCAGCTTTTTTCACGCTTATTTAAATGATTTACTAGCGAGTCAGTGAGAAATGCGAACCTTACTAGACTAGTAGAGTGCATCTAATTACGTGCAGCTGTTCGCTCTGACAGCCCGCATAGCGTGTTTACGCAGCACCGCAAAGTGATACCGATGTGTGCAACACCCCGTTACCTATACGCTAAAATTTAGAAGTGGAATGATCACCACGATTAAGAAAAGGATCTATTGAAATGAAAAAATTAAAGATCTGTTGTTTAACATGGCGAATAAGTTGCAATTATGAACCAACACACGGTCACTGGTGAAATGCGGTCACTTTAATACAATTGTTTTAGTTCATAAGTGCAACTTATCCACCATGTCAAACAACAGATCATAGGGTTCTTCCCATTTCTAAATCTTAGCATATAGGTAACGGGGTGTTGCACACATCGGTGTTAGTTGCCGGTGCTGCGTAAGCACGCTGTGCAGACCGTCAACGGTCAGCTGCACATGCTTAAATGCACCCTATAGGGAACCCAAGCTCAAGTTTGCGGGGCGACGACAGCGCCGCGCTGCGGCTCTGGCGGAAAGCTCTGGAGCTACCGGGGGCAAGTGCGGCCTACTCAGCCTGTTTGTCGGCAGCGGGAACGCGCTCACGCGTTCCTCAGTCCCAGTAAAGGTGTTTTCATTGCAGCAAAGGAGTGCTATGCTGTGAAAACATCTATCCAGGATAAATGCACATTGCAGCGAAGCCCCCCTACATGGTTAAATGAACATATTACCTTCACATCGATTAATCATTTTTTAAGTTTGAAAGCTTGTTATACAAGCGTATATTTGCTCTAAGTATAGTACATTTTAAAACATGACATATTTTACCAGTTATCGCTTACATTCTGTTGAAATTCAAATCCTGCTACTATTCAAAGTTGCTTCCACTTCACTTCAAACCAAAAAGAATGACATTTGCACATGCCTTGTTCCAATTTTTAAAATAAATATTGTGCAGGTTAGTTGGGTCATGACAGATATGCTCATTTTTCTTTATGATATGTGATATATACTATTTGAACTATTCTATTAGAAATTATTCGACCAAATCAGTATTCGCACATCCCTAGTTTGAGCACTTCGTGTTGTTGCTTGTTTCTGCAGCTAGGCCTGAACTGCGTCTCGCTCTCTTTCTTTTTGTTTCTTGGCACACGAAGCCTGATCAGCTAAAACTGCTTTGACACCACCCGTTTCATCTGTGCTGTTGCCGGTCAGGACTAATTAAGAAACGCGGCAAGTACAAGACACTGACAATGGCAAAAAAAAAAAGCAGCAATTATTTGCCAGGTGGAAAGTGGCCGACCTCAATTCGAAGTTGCTCGAGGTTCTCGATTTCCAAGCAAACCGTCTCTGTTTGAAGCAAAAGGAGATCCTGGAGGCAGTAGAAAAAAGTGTGTGTAGGAACGCACAAAGCTTTCCGTGACGGCAGCCCCTCGAAGCTTGAAGAGGTGCTGAACATGTGGTTTAGTGCCACTGTAGCTAGGAAGACACCTGTGTCTGGCAATAGGCTAAACAAAAGGCAGAGACCCTTGCACTATGCATTGATATTATTGGCTGCAAATTTGACAATGGTTGGCTGCGTAAATTCGAAAGAAGGTATGACCTGGCTTTCAAACGCATGTGCAGCGAGAGTGCTTCAGTTATCAAACCCTCGTGAGGCGCATTGACAAGTTTTTCTGGCCACTGGGCCAACAAAGGTGCTTTTTTTTTCTGATGAATACTTTATTATATTGAAGTTCATTTATTTAGGTTTAACTGTATATACTAACTGCACCATCGATCTATGACAAGGCTGTATTCATAATGCCACCAGTGAACACATTACTTTCAACCTAAGACTTACACCGAGTTCGATTTGCGACTGGCTGTGTGACTTCCCATTTCCTCTTCAAAGAGGATTTCTCTCTTTCCTGTGTGGGCCATTCTGCAAGCAGCGGCTGGTTTGCAAGGTGTCCTTTCTAATTGCATTCCAGAATGCGGGCGAGCAGTCTGTTGCCAACCTGGACAAGCTTCGCAATGCCAATGGGTCCCTGCCAGTGTCCAAGATCAGGCTCAATATGCAAAAGGTCAGCATGTTCCCTCACTTTCTTTTTTCTTTTAATGAAAGTACCGTATTTTTATACATACGAGCGACGTCTTTCATAAAAAATCCTAGCAAGAAAAGATTAGCTCGTAGAACTCGCGCAAATAAATGCAACTAACGCTTAATTTCTTGCAAGAAACTGTATCTATTAGCCAGATTTCTTGGATGTGCCTGATACATCAGATGCCTTCACGGCACCCCCTCATATTCCACAATATGCACAAGCACCCGTGCACTTAGATACAGGTGCAGCTTAAAGAACCCCAGGCGGTCACACTTAATCCGGAGTCCCCCACTACAGTGTGACTAATAATCATGTCATGGTTCTGTCACGTAAAACCTGAGCAATTAATTAAAATCAATATTCACTGCAAGCCTAATGTTGTTTTGTAGATAATGGGGGTGTGCTCAGCACAAGTGCAACTTACCTCCATGTATTCCTCTCTGAAGTTGGAAATTCTTTTTTTGGTGAATGTAATCTTTAATCCCAATCAGCAAGTTTTCATTGAAATGATACTCTAAACTAACCACTATGTCCGCAGTCCACAATCTCGTTTGCTGTGGAAAAAAATGTGTGCATTATTGTGCATTCTTGCATCATTTGACCATGCTTTCCATGTCTCCATACGACTACGCAGACAATGCAGCAGCATGCGGCTGTGTTCAGGACGGGCGACAGTCTGCAGGAAGGTTGTCGCAAGATGGATGGCGTCTATAATGAGCTGAAGGACATCAAGGTTTGTATGATAGCTGTGGGCCCAGTTTACTTGCCAGCCAATGTTTTACGATGGGAGAAAAGAGTGATGTGTGCATTAGTCAGCATAAATATTTCAAAGCAGAACTTTGTTAGCCAACCTCTTTGTGATTCAGTGTATTGTCATGTCTCCATGTTGAGTAGGCAGTCTTGCCACCATTACTGGAGGTAAATTCACTTTGGAAATGTTTCGCCTGCCTGAGCATGTGGTACGTGACTTAGTCTGTGCAGTGGACAGTGTTTCTAGCATTTTGTCAAGCTCGCTATTTTAGCGTGGTGCTATACTCGGCGACAACTTTTCTTGGCAGTACTGTGGAAGCTACAGAACCGAAACGCATGCCTGCTACCGCGCCGAGAAATAGTACTTAAGTTTACTGATAATTTTCTCACTTGCCTTGCTGAAATAAATACTGCTTTATTTATTATGAAACTCCAACAGTTGCGGGAAGCCATAGGTAAAATACAGTTATTGTTCACTTGGCAAGAACGCATTCCCTTTTTTTCTGTTTCTTAGACAACACCACCTTTTTAGCACGCCCGTTTTCCAAAGTAAACGTGGTGTCCGTGACGTGGTGGGTCAGTGTGCAGCCACAAACGCGCTGTTTAGTTCTTCCAGAAAAATATACTCGTAATATGACACTAAAATGTACACTGAACAATCGAAATGTCGCTCCCATTGACATTTTTCGTGTATATGTTTTTGTAAATGCGTTAACGATGCAAGCGAGCAAAACCGAAATTAGCCGCAAGCTGCCGTACTACTTGTGAAGCAACACGAATGTGTGGAAGCACCGCCTCCGTAGCCTTCGCTCCACTGTCAAGATAAGTTGTTGCTCAGTATAGGAGCACCTTTCAGCCATCTATTTCAGGGGGGACATGGCTTGTAGAGACCAAAGAAATCCTCAAAAGGAAAAAGAGTTATTTTATTACATTATCGAAATCTACAGCTATTCTTTCACATGTAAAGCCTACCTTAAGTCTTAAGATCCGTATATTTCATCTGCAGTTTAGGTACAGTAGAACCCCGCTGTTACGTTCCTCACTGCTGCGTTTTCCCGGCTGTTACGTCGTTTTCCGCCGGTCCCGGCATAGCTCCCATAGGATACAATGTATTGGGAACCCTGCTGTTACGTCGTAACTGTCGGACCGTTCCCGTATGATACGTCGCAAAGTGTGCCCGGAGCCGACCGAGTGACTACGAAAGAGAGCGGCCATGGTGCATTTTCACGCAGCTTGGCCTCGTTTGACCGTAATATTAGCCGCATGAAAGGCGCAAGCAACAGAATCTTTCAATTGATGCAAACAAAAGCATGGCCTTCGAGATTCAAATTGCAAAGATGGCGTCTATGACGTAACTGCTCGCGAAAGCAAGGCCTTTGAGATTGGCATTTACTATTGACAAAAGCATAGCCTCTGAGATTTGCATTGCACAAACATGGCGTGTATGACGTAATTGCTTGCGAAAGCAAGGCCTTCGAGATTGCCATTCACTTCTGCCATCGCGTTGGCGTAGACTCATCATCATCATTATTTATCGGAGAACGGGAGGAGTTCGAGCTGGTTGGAGCTCGCATGGTCGTGCGTGCGGTTCGCGGTCGGACTCGCCGCGCCGGTTGTGATTGCGTGTGCTTAGTTCTTTCATGCCTACAGCTGTTGGTGTTAAAAAAATCACATACGTTGATTACATTTCTGTGGATAAGGCCGTCCTAAGCTCCGCGTTTCTATCCATCGACTAGATCGCGGCTGAGCGCGCCAATTTTCGTGCTGCTCGTAAGAATTGAAATAAAATTCTGTACCACTAAATATTTCGCCGTTTTTCCTGTTTTTCGGCTCTTACGTTTCCCGTCTCTTACGTTTATTTCCTACGGTCCCTTCAAAAACGTATCAGCGGGGTTCTACTGTATATGCAAGGAGTACGTGCTGAATCTGAAATGTTTTTGGCTCACTCATTTACCTTGTCAGAGTGATATCTCATGATCTAGAACAGCTAGAGCTGTAGTTATTTCTTCAACGTAAAGTGCAAACTGTGTGTCACAAAGTGCTGAGGGCGGAAATCACATTTTCTGCTCACAGATTTTCTAAAATTTGATTGTGTTTTAACACTGGAGTTGTTTACGCCGGCCGTAAAAACTTTGGTGTCCGAAGGAAACCGCCTCGCAGCGCCTCGCAGCACGTGCTCTCTTCGTTCTCTGCTTCATCTACTGCTATGCTCCCAGAACACGTGCGGTGATTTTCCGGTGCGGGATGCAATAACCCTGATGGGCGAGACCAGTAGAGAGCGAGAAGGAAACAGAGTGAAATAAAGATAGAGAAAGAGCGAAATTCTAGGGGGAAAAAATTCCTTCACGAGCCAAGATTCGAACCCACATACCCACTATCTCAAGGCGAGCGTCTTAACCACTCGGCTATCCAGGTACACTAGCAGAGCATAGCATAGCCTTGTATAGTACAGTATAGCAAAAGGGTGGGAAAGGGAAGTGGGAGGAGGGAGAGAGTAGAGCATAGCATAGAGAGAATCAAAGAAAGAGAAAGAAATAGAAATAAACAGACGAAAAAGGCAGTACGCAAGAAACAGAGAGAAGGTTATAACAAAACAGCAAAAGCCAGAACTTCCTAGGCACCCATCACCTTTGCTGCCTCTTTAGCATTACGCCTCCAGTGCAAGCTACACTCATATTTTTTTGGTAGTCACGGTACATACATTTAATTTTGATCAATTACAGAATGACTAGTTATGATTTGATTCGAGAACTGTTTGCAGCATTACACTTATCGCATATTACAGTATCTAGCTGTATCTGATAATATTCCAGTGATGTGATAGCTGCGCCAATTGAGCCAAACTGCGCCAAGACGTGAAAGCTGCTACATCCTGCTACATCTCAGCTGTTTTGCGCCAAAACTGCGCCAAACTATAAGCACACTAGCGGAAAAACGTGCGCAGCGCGCCGCCGGCGGCAAAACGCGACACTCCAAAGCTGCCGCGCGGCAAAATTTTCGTGCCGCGAGAGGAATGTGTTCGTGCATCATTTTTCTCGGCACGCTGCCCGGCGCTTTTTGGGGACATAACCATAACCGACATAACCCTCTCCAGACTGCTGCAAATTGGCGTGACCCCCCAAATATGCACCTTGGAAGGAGCGGCTCGCCGCGAGCTGGTGTGACCGCACCGCCGCAGCAACATAGAAGTAAAATTTCAGTTGTTAGTACAGCGACGTCCACGCCTGTCTTATTTTTGCACCCTTTTTTAAGTTCCGCTACTCGAACGAGTGTTATACCCCTGTCACACGGACAACCCCCCCGCCGACAAAAATTTCTGCCTATGCCTGCCTATGCTCCTGCCACGAAGCCTTTCCGTGTCGATCTTCGCTTGTCACTATGGTTGAGCGGACTTCACTTAGTTTTCAGTTGGCCTCATGCGAAGCTTTGAGCTTTGACGCGCGCTTTCGCGGCAGCCAGCTGCGCCGTCCCTTATTTGTCCGTTCACGTGTGTCCCAGAAAGGCATACGTGAGTTCTTTTGACAGAAGTTAATGTTTTGTGCGTATATCGTGGTTTGAAAACAGGTCTTGCTAGTCTTTTGATGATACCAAATTTTGGGCGATGTGAATATTGTCGTTCCCCCTTCAGATTCGTATCACCGAGATTCTGCTGTAGTTGGGAAACCCTACCTGCATTGTTAGTTTGGCCACTCTAAGCCATTATAAGACCACAACACCAATGGCAGCCTGCATTGACACCCTTGTCCAATGTTTACGCTTACGGGGCTGTTAGGTGAACCAGTGGTGTTATGCAAACAGCCATTATTGGACAGAACTTTTTATTTCAGAACAGTTCCTCCTTATTTGACTGTTTTGCTTGACACGGTTCATTTTTCCCCTTGGCAGTGAGCTTTTAGCTGATCCAAAAGCCGTTTTCCCTGCTCCCAAACGTGTTTTTGGCTGCTCCAAAAGCCCTTTTACCTGCTCCAAAACGCACTTTTTGCTGCTCCAAAAACCTGCTCCAAAACAGCTTCAGTCAATCACATCACTGATATTCACTTTCTGCTGAACAAAATTTTTCCTACTGTCTCTGAAAGCAATGTTTTCTAGAAAGGCAGCTTTGTGCATCTTGTAAACTAGTTGACCTTCAAGAAAAATTACTGCATAATTGAATTCAGCATGAAAAACTATACAAGTCTGTGTAACTTCATCGGGTTTGGACATGAAATACAGCAAAATATCTCCACAGGCCACGTCCCCCCTTCAATGCATCCAATGCCGAGACTGAGTTATGCATAATCTTGTCAAGGTGACCAAAAGTGATCGCTCTGGAATATCACCCCCAAGTAAAACATACCTTTGCTCGGCAGGGTATGTTCCGTGGCTGAGGACACTGTTTACAGGGCAGATTAATTGCTAAAATCTCGTCGGCATTTCTTACCGTTTTGTCTTGCCAGGTCACTGAAGCTGTGCTTGTGTTTCCCACAGCGTGTTAGAGCTGCATGCTTTTTGAGCCTGGACGTGGGTGATACTCTTGTGCACTTTCCACCAAAGTGAAATGGTCTGAACAAGGCCCTGTGCTAGTCGGTAAGGCAGTGTTCTTGGGCGTGTACAGCGCAACCGACAGGACAGAGCCCTCTGTCTGCTATTTCATCTGCTGTGCCAGATGGTTTTTGTTCTGTTGTAGTGTTTTCTTTCTTAGCGTGGAAGCCTAGTGAACCTGTTTGGCCACAAATGCCTCTTGCCGGCGTGCAGGTGAGCGATCGAGGCATGGTGTGGAACACTGACCTGGTCGAAGGGCTGGAGCTGCAGAACCTGTTGCTGTGTGCCCGGCAGGCCATCTACGCCGCTGAGGCCCGCAAGGAGAGCCGAGGCGCACATGCCCGTGAAGACTTCAAGGTACAGTGGTGTGCCTCTGCCCCCAAATACAGCATGGATCCTTTCCTCCTTTGATTTGCATGCCTTTGTCATGCTTTAGGTCGGTTGTTATCCAACAGGGCACTTTTGACCTCAAACGGGGGTAACCTATGTTTGTAAAGCAAACTTGTGGTGTGCATACTGAAAATAAGCGTGATTTCTACTCCAGTTTTGTACATTATAAATTTGCCAAATTTTTCTCTTTGCCTGGAAAGCCCCCTGCCTTAGGTTCTGATGTCGGGCTCGATGTGCAATTGTTTTTCTGTTTTAGGATCGCATTGACGAGTACAACTATGCGAAGCCCCTGGAAGGCCAGCACAAGCTTCCCCTGGAGAAGCACTGGCGGAAGCACACCCTCTCGGACATGGACATAGTAACGGGCAAGGTGCGTGCTTCAATGACACATAGTGATAGAGCCATTTTCTCGGCTACTGCATTGCCTGACTAGCTATAAGCATTGTCACATGTAGCAGCTGATCCGTTATGAGAATGCTGTAAGCGCAAAGAACCTTTGAATCATAAGAGTACCAGTGATCAGATCATTGGATAATAATAATAATATCTGGGGTTTAACGTCCCAAAACCACGATATGATTATGAGAGACGCCGTAGTGGAGGGCTCCGGAAATTTAGACCACCTGGGGTTCTTTAACGTGCACCTAAATCTAAGTACACGGGCCTCAGGCATTTTCGCCTCCATCGAAAATGCAGCCGCCGCGATCAGATCATTGGAGTCCTGAGATTGATTCCACTGTATTGTCACTGCACAGGTCACGCTGGATTACCGACCAGTCATTGACGAGACCCTGGACCAGAAGGAGTGCAAGATGGTGCCCCCTGCTGTCAGGGTCTACTGAGTCAATCTGCTGCCCGTAATGCACCTCATCTCGGCAAGGAAAGCGCACAGACTCCTCTCTCACGGCCGCTCATTTCTAGAAAAATCGGGACAAAGCAACGAGGTTCACAAACGTCTTTCAGCGCTCGTCGTGCAATCCTGCGAGGGAAGCGGCGTGCCTGGACTCTCCTTGTACATAGATCTGGTTGACGAGTCTCAACCTTGTTTGTTTGTTTTTCTGCTCTGTTACTCGGTGGCTGTTAGCGCTTAGCATATTGTGTTGGTTTTTTTTTAGATGCAAGGGCAGAACTTGCCCACACACGACTTGACGTGCTGAACAACGGAGGAATAAAAGATGGACGATGATAAGACCGTTTATTCGCCTCACTGCTCCTCGTTGATAATGTGCTTGGTCCGCTCTGCCTTGTAGGGAACGGTGCCAGGACGGCTGTGAGCCCTGCGGTTGGCCTCTCTGCGTTTGTTTGACAAAAAAGAGGCAAGCATGATATAAGTCCACAGTTGCAACTATGTACCAGAGCTGCAGAAGTGACCTTCGTATTTAGCATAACACAAAGGACCTTGGCTTATGCAAAGCCCTCAATCCTGCTTGCATTCTGTTGTACTCCCAACAGTTGGTGTGCGCTAACTATGGCCTCAATAAGGTTTCTCATCACTGTCACACGTGCAAGCAGTATGTTGTCGTTGGAACCACCACAACACACAGACTTCTCCAGCAGTCTTCAGTTACTCATATCTTGTGTAAGGCAGTTTCCACCCTACACCAGCAATTTTCCCAATTTCATCATTTGCTGTCCTCCATCACATTTCCCTTCTCATATTAACACCACTTCCTGTGCATTCCGCAACCTTCTGAAGTAGACCATATTTGTGTTCACCTTGTACTGTATGAGATTGAGTCCTTGAAAATAGTAATAGAGTTCTACTGAAAATAAACCAGCTGTTAGCTTGGACACGTCACATGTATTACGTAAAGCAATCTATACTTTGCGCTGTGTGGCCCGTACTTCGAAACTACATTGTTATTTGCTTTATATTTGCATCCCGAAGCTTTGAGAGCAATGTATTTGTCAGTATTTTGCAGTGTTTCAAAGATCTACTCTAAATCTTTATAGACGAAGCTTGGCAGACGTGGCTAAAAAAAACACAGCTGTTCTCAATAATAGAGACAAAACATACCTGATGCTTGGTACCCAGCGTGAGATGACACAAAGCGATGGCTGATTTCACCATTTATTTATTGATGTCAGGACAGTGGGTAAATAGCAAGCATGAGATTGGATCAAAGCAGGCGGTCGCGTCTGCATAGGTGCTAGTACCATGTCGGCTTGCAGCCACACCTACTGGCGATTGCTCACGCAACAATTAAAGGCATATGCCATCATAGGTCGGCAAAAAATGTGGAGCTCACTCAGACTCACTCATTAAACATATTTTGTCCTTAGAGCTCACCTGCACTCAGACTCATCAAAATTTTCCTCAACTGGACTCGCTCGGACTCACTGAAATTTTTCTCAGCTGGACTCACTCCGACTCAAACTCACGAAAATATTGCTCATTCGGACTCACGGCTTTATCTGAATCTGAGTGAGTCGACTCATGAGTTCGTCAGCGTATAATTGGCTTTTCTGACTACGGTGTCAACGCTCTTTAACACCAATATCTAGCATATTTGGTGCTCTATTTGGTGCCTTTTGATCTCGAACCATCAAATATGAGTTGTCAGTGGTTGCAATCCAGTAAGGACATTTTTAATGAGACTGGTGACTCGCAAGATATTTTTCTTGAGAACTTCCTGTGAAAGAGGTTGCGAGGGGAGGTCAACCTGCCCCCCTCCCCCCGTTCTACGTAACTCACGCCTCTGATTAATAAATAGTGAGCTGGCGTATAAACGCTAGTGCTTTGAAGTATGTGCGAGTCAGTGGGAGTATAGACGTGAGCCGACACAAGGCTGATAGTAATGCTGAAGTTGTGTAGATAGAACGATAGGTCGGCAAAGAAATGTGGAGCTCACTCAGACTCACCCAAGAAATATATTTTGTGCTTAGGGCTTGCTCGGACTTAGACTCACCAAAATTTCCCTCTACCAGACTCACTCAGACTCACTAAAATTTTTCTCAACCGGACTCACTCATACTCAAGCTCACCAAAATATTACATTCACCCGGACTCACTCAGGCTCAGACTCACGGCTCGATCCGAGTCTGAGTGAGTTCGCCGACCTATGCATGCCATAAATGTGAAGTAGAATAAGCATACGACTTATTGCTGTGGCGTAGCATGTGCCAAACAAACTCAAATGTCTCAACCTTGTCGACTTCTGGGCAATTAAATATTGAACAATGTTTTGCTGTGCAAGCAAATGACTTGCTTACACCCTGCCGCAACCAGCTTGTGTGGTACGACCCCGGCTGCGTTACTGGCCGCAGGCCAGTTATGATAGGTGACCAAACATGGCTGCAACCGTGCGCCACTGCGGGAAAGCGTCTATACAAGACTATGTAATGCTTTACCCTCTCCCATCCTCCTCCTCAACCTCACTACCCTTTCCCAGACTTTTGCTATTTTATACTAATATTCGTGGCCACACTAAGCTAGGAACTGCTTGGCACATACCCGGTTTTGTGCAGAAGCTATTAGGGGTTTGGCAAGCTTAAAGATAATTAATTGGGGTGCAAGCAACAAACACACTGGACTATGAAGTGTGGCAGTGCAGGCTGTTTCGTGGCACAGTGGCCGCACACTGCAGTGCAACCACCTTTTCATGCGAGTAACACGTGATAAAATACTTCGAAATTTCCGGTTTTAAGGTGAAAGCCTTAGATGCCTCATCAGACATGAAAACTGACTGTCGGCGTCAACACGAGTAGTGCAAGAAATCATCACGTGATGACGTCACAGATCGTCGGAATTTGTGATGTCATCACATAACATCGTCGCTTGGTCATGGAGGCAGTGGTGCAAAACAACATTAGGTGCTGAAAGCTTTTAGAGAAGGATGAATACATCGACTGGGAAGAAGAGGAAGATAGCTTTTCACCTTACGCAAATGCATAAGGGACCCTCATTTTGTAATTTCATGTCGAAGCGAACTCAAATACTGTAATATTTGTTCGAATATTCCAGGCGCACAAATATTTGCACAGGCCTAGTTTTTATGTTGCTGCAAATGGTGGCACGCTCATGTTTTACAAGCCATGCATGCATTTATGTACTGTATTTTTAACCTCATATTAAAGGTACCCAGAGTGTTCATTTGAACGCAATGGGGAGAAATTGTACTGCACAGAAGTGCAATATATGTGACAATAGAAACTGGAGGCAAACACACACTTGGGGCAGCAGTGTACGTACTTGCGTTTCTGTGATGCGAGCATGGCCTGCTTCTCCTTCTGAGCATTGTGGATGTGCTTGGGAACATGCCGGTGGCGGGCAATGCGGCGCACCTGTGGGTGCTGCCTGAAGCGCTCCTTCAGCTTGTCCTGGTACTGGAACGCCATCTGCTCCCGGTGGCTCAGCTGAACCATATTTCAAAAAAGCAATCGCATTATACTACAGCACTGTAATACTGTGACTGATCGCATAGGCGGAGAGTACAGGGGGGCTGGGGGGCTCAGGCCCCCCACCAGACAGCTTCATGGGGGGCAAAGCCCCCCCCGGCGCCGGCCTGCGATATTTTTTAAGAGCTTGGCTTAGGTCCCCGTCCACTTATAGCAGAATATTTGGCTTTCCAGTCTGGCAGCCATCTCACAGATGGCCGCAGCTGTTATATGCACGCTTCTTCTCCATTTCAGGCGACCAGTGACAAGTCAAACGTTCAGTTGAAACTTTCCCTCAAACAGATTTGTATGTGCAGAATATCTTGTGTTGATAAACAACTGAAGCGACTGCTTACGCTATGACAAGTTAAAAGAAATCAGGAACCACGTAGCGACTGGTTTTCAGAACACAATAATTCTACTGAGAATACAAAGCAATCCCGACCACAGGGTCGTACCCAGGAATTTTGAACGGCTAACTTTGGCAACTGGTGGTCGCTGTGAAGGCGTGTAAATATTTTAGCATCACCCGAAAAGTTAAAGCATAAGATATTTTAGGGGGCTGGGGGGAGAGTGGGAGCTAACCCCCTGAACCCCCAAAGTCTGGGGAGATGCCTTTTTCTGTCCCACAGAAACTAATGAGCATTTGCAAGGCCACAGACCCATTAGCTAAGAGACATGCAGAATGTGTGAAGAAACATCAATATCCATTTGTTCCATGTGTGAATAATGTAGTGTATCGGTTCCCGTTTTCTTGCGGCAACGTCTACTTGGGCAGTCGGGGAGATGCCTGAATGATAGGCTAAGGGAACATAAGTCGAAGTTGGGCCGTTATCGTGATGGGCATGTGTCTGTGCATTGTAACGATTGTGGGTGTGAAGCATTGTTTAAAGAGTGCACAGTAGTATATAGCAATGCCGATAAGGCTACCAGGGAGATTGTGGAAGCCGCCATGATCGTGAGGGCCAGTGATAGCTGTGTCAGCTGCCCGTCGGTGGCGCTGACTGCCAATGAATTGGCCTTTCTTGACGCCGCAGGTTTTCAAATGCGATGAGTAGTACTTCTGCATACGGATCTATTTATACTGGTGCTTGCGAAAATAAACAATCAGTTGAAAGTTAGCGCTATGCCCCATTCTGAAGTTGGTAAGTCGGACTCTCTCTCTCTCTCTCTCTCTCACACACACACATACACACACACACACACACACACACACATATATATGTGTGTGTGTGTGTGTGTGTGTGTGAGATAGAGAAATGTGGAACAGCAAGTCAGGCCCCCGCCCCCTCCAGGAAAATGAAAACCCTCCGCCTATGACTGATCGTGTTATAACGATGCCTACATAAGACAAATGACATAGCTAGAGAATGCCAACAACACTACACTTCACGACTGCTTCCTCATTGGGCCACTAGAAACCTATCAATTACATCGACAGTTTTTTGACATGTTAACCATTGCCATCATAAATCCTTCGTATTATACGTATACAGGACATTACAGAACCTATGTAAAAAAAAGGAACCTGAAATCAAGGCTTCGACGGACACACATCTGGTCGTGAAGAATCATTGAATAAAAACACGAGGACACCGACCACAAGAGAATCAAAATGTATTGACGTTTCGGCAATAATATTTTTATTGTGGACAAGGGGCTCCCATGCTGGGTGCCGAAACATCAATACATTTTGATTCTCTTGTGGTCGGCGTCCCTCGTCTTTTTATTCAGAAAGAAACCTCTATGACAAGTGTCAAGTGGCATATTGCACTCAGTGCCAGCTTCCATCAGTGTGCGAGTGTTTTGTTTGTTTTGAACAGGGCTATTTCTTTCTCCTCCTCCCCAATTTGAACCAAGCCAAAGTCAATGCAGTACATCAGTACATACAGTCTTGATATTACTTATCAGTCAGTGAATGCAACTTACAAAAAAGATGCCAATTATTGGCCTAATTTCACAAACTTTCCAAAAATAAGTGCAGTCTGCGAACTGCCTGTGTATCGTAATCGCATTTACAGCATACAACTCCCTGCATTGGCGTTGCACCTCAAGATTTTGATGACAAGCCGCAGTAGCACAACAGGCACAATACCTTTGCTTATTCCATATTAACACAGTGCATTTGGCCTGGATTTTTTTTTAAGTTCACGCGTCACGTTCGGCCACCGTGAAGAGGTCTTTGCCAGCACAGCATGAACCCACAGTCGCTGGCACTCAGGTTCAAGAAAATTAATTTTTTTTTTCGTGTTACTCAGGTTAGCTTTTTGTACTGCTTACAGTTCAAAGATTCTTCCAACACTTCCCGAGCACAAAAAGAGCCTTTTGCAACAATACTTTGCTTGAAAAATGTCAAAATTACAATTTAACGAATTTTCAACATAACAAAGTAAATTGCCGATTTTATCACCTTCGCTTCATATCGATGTGTAACTGTTAGCACATAGTGGCAGCACAACAAGCTTTTGCTCAAAATCATGATGACGATGAGTTGCTTTCAAGATTTAATTAAAAAGGCTCATTCAAAACTTGAGGTTTTTACAAGAAAGCAGCAACAAAGTCATATCACAAGTTTTCAATGCTTGCCATCTGCAATGGTTGAACTGTTCAAGAAACAGGTATTACAAAACATGGTAGGCTGGTGCAGAGGACACGCTGTAGGCTGTCTGAGATTGGCATTAAGTGAAGTCTTTCATTTTGCGAAGATAAGCTCTACAGGATTCACGTTAATTACGAGTACCAGAATCATAGGCGTGCTACTTCATCTCTGTCTCTTGAGAAGGCTGGAGTGTGTTTCGCTTGAGTGTACATTTGATTTGAATGTGCGTTGAATGGGCAAAAATGCGTGTAAACGTTGTAGTGGAGCCTACCTATGTTGATTTTTTGCCCCTTCCTTAACCCCCTTACAACAGGGTGTATTGATGAAAATTTGTTAACATGGGGTGTCGCTGGAGCCAACGTTTCGACAAGCGTCTTCTTCAAGGCTGCTGCAACTGCTCTCCTTAGGTTGTATGTGTATATGCTTCTTACCCTTCCCTGTGACAACCATAATTCAGCGATACGCTTACTTCCCTTTCTACCCTTCGACGCAAATGCACCCCCCCCCCCCACGCACACACACCCCATGCTTTCTTTTTCACTGACTGTTTCCTCTTTTTTTTTACTCACCCAATTTGGCACGCAAGGCCCCTCCTTCTCCCTCAGCCCCGTTTTTGCACCTGCCCTTTCCTCCTCTTTTGTTTGAGTTGAAGGAGGAGGTGCAAAGCATATTGTAACGACGCAGGATCGACGATCAAAAGGAGAACCACCCAACAAATATGCTTTATCAGCAGCTGAAATGACAGCAACGTCTTCTTCGTCCCTGCACTGGAGCAAGTGTTCTCGCGCTGCTTTATTGTCGACACCACTGGCAAGTACATGCGGCATTATTCCCCCTTAAAAAAATATTGTCCCGATGATAGACATCCAGAAAGCAAGGTAAAAAACACTGCGCAGTTAGTCGTTGAAAGTATGGCTTCGTCCAAAGCATGTGAACGGTTTCTGATGAATATCTTCGGTGCTTTGAACACCGATGACTGTCTGGAACAACCTCGTAAGTGATGTCACTGACGCATTGGAGGACTTCGTAAGGCCCGAAGTACCTCCGCAACAGCTTTTCAGAGAGCATACGATGACGAATAGGTGTCCAAACCCACACTTTGTCGCCCACGTTGTATGTGACGGGTGTGTGCCGGAGATGCCGGTGATTTGCAACCGGGCAAGTTGGCGAGCTTCTTCTGCTCGCTGCATAAACTCTTCAACGTCCGTCTCTTTGCCATCATTTCCACGAGAGAGCATCGCGTCTAACGCTGTTGTAACTTCACAGCTGTAAACGAGACTGAAGGGTGTCTTCCGAGTGGTCTCCTAATGAGCCGTGTTGTACACGAATGTGATGTAGGGTAGGATGTCGTCCCAGTTCTTGTGCTCTACATCTACGTACATGCTTATCATGTGAGCCAAGGTCCTGTTGAGACGTTCAGTCAGCCCGTTGGTCTAGGGATGATGCGCCGTTGTCTTCCTTTGGGCGGTACCACTTAGTCGCAAGACGGTGTCCAAAAGCTCAGCCATGAACGTAGTCCCTCTGTCAGTGATACTAATAACTGTGGGAGCACCGTGCCTTAAAACGATGGCTTCGATAAAAAATCGCGCCACTTTAGCTGCTGTTGCCCGTCGGGTGAGGTAATTAGTGGCGACGATTATCCGCCTATTTCTTGTAGTAGACGTTGAGAAGGGGCCCAGGAAATCCATGCTGATTTGTGCAAATGGTGTCGTCGGCACATGAACAGGTTGCAACAGGCCGGCTGGCTTGTGTCGACGCCACTGGCACATACGCGTGGCAATATACACACTAAGGAAAGCACTTGCAACCTTGAAGAAGACAAGTCCGCTACAGCGACACCCCGTGTTCACGAATTCTCATTTCTTCAAGCTTCCCCTGAACCATTTTTGGATTCACACAGTGTATTGTGTAACACAAATAGAACAACTTTTCTAACATAACAGAATCAAAAAGAAGGGAAATCCTACATAATCACCCAGAATCTAAGTCCTCCCAACCAATAAAATTACGTGAAACAGCAATATCACTGCTTCAAATGATTTTTTAGTTATTTTTCTTTTAATTCATGATGGCAGCTCACCTCAGATGTGCAAGAAGTTTGTAAGAACTAGTTGTTCTCTGAATTCTCACTTGTGATCAGCAGACAATCATCAGGGCGTTGTTTATCGTTGATTAGCCTATACTGATGTTTTGGCTGTGAAATGCATTCAATTTGTGCTGCAAGACAAGCATTATCTGCTGTGTCAGGTACGATATAGCATACAGTTATGGGTTGTTTTGAGGAGGAAAGTGAAGATTTGTTTTCTTGCAAAACAATGAATTCAGTGGCAAAATACGTATTTTTTTATAAGTTGTTTTCTTAGCCAGTGTAAAAGGTAAGCAAATGAAAATGCATGCAGTGTGTATAAAAAAGATAACACGGGGCTCATCCAATTTTTTTGCCGAGAACAGAAAAATTAATGCAGAAAAAGACAAATATGGCATGGCAGATAAGTTGTTCGATTCTATAAGTCCCATCAGGGGTATTATAACTCAACTGTATTAACATATGCCTATGTGAGAACAGAAGGCCCCAAGGGAACTAACATTTATTAAGGCGAAAGCCTTAGATGCCTCATCAAACTATGTGATGCCTGAATAAAACAACAACAACCACAAACGCAAATGCGACATTTGATAGTCGGCATCAACAAGAGTGATGCAAGAAATCATCATCACATGATGACGTCACAGATCACAAAAATTTGTGATGTATCATGTCATCATGACATCACTATGACGTCAGATAACATGACGCCACGTGATGACGTCGTCACATGGCACTGGTACTTGGTCAAAGGTGGGCCGATCATGGAGGGAGTGCAACAACAGGTGAGGTGGCAAAAGCTTGCCATGCCTCTGATCCTGGAGGCTGTGTGAAACCACATTAAAGGGTCCAACAACTGGCCTGAATGTGTGATTAGATCCTGGTAGAAATGAAAAGACCGTGAAATATAGTTCCAGCATCCTTTTCGCATTGTGAGTAGGATTTATATTTTTGAACTGTGTCTAAAACTAAGCAAAAACCAGTATGTCGCGCAGCCTAGCGGAAGAGCCTTGAAGCTGGATTAAGGAGTCGACCACTTTGCTGTACGTAGTCATGTAGTCTGATGCCGTCATGAGCGCCATAATTAGTCCTGAAAATTATAACATGTATATTATTATCTATAACCGCTCTATTCTGTGCTGCTTACGAGGTAAAAGGAGTTGCATGGTGAGAAGCGGCGCTGCCTTCGCGGCAGCCAGTGGAACATGTCGAGCCGCAGCGCATGCGCAGCAAACCGCCGCGCTCGAAAACGAACCGCTCTCGTGCTCACTGTTTGCAGCATGTGTTGTCACTTGTGCATAAGACTTTATATTTGCCACAGATAGAAAAATTCCGATTACAAATGTTTCACGGCGTTTTCCACATTACCATTCCATGATTAGACACTTGGACTGGTAAGCTTTCCGTTGCGCTGATGAAAATAGGTGCCATAAAAATTGGTTGTCGGTCCCTTTAAGTGCTGAAAGCTATCGGAGCGGGTCTGAGAAGCAAAAGAAGATGGCTTTCACCTTTGAGTCATCTTAGGCGAATGCAAATAGAACCCTGTGAGTTTCCAGCCGGGTGACTAAGCTGGCGTCACTGTTGCCACTTGTCTGGCTAGTGGTGCTTTTTTGTTTATTAGATGCCTCCTCAACAGCACATACCCACTCTGGGTGGGGGATTGGCCAAGAACTGGTCATCTGAACATTTAAATATTTTCGAATGCATGATTAAGAAAATAATAAAAGAGAATTTATAAAAGAAATACTGCAATTGTGCAAGCAGACCAGACAGCTGTATCAGCCTAAACAGAACAATTTTGAATATAGAGATACTAGAGTTTAAACACGCAGTTTCTTTTTTTTAAATGCGAAGCCTGCCCGCCTGCCTGCCTGCCCGCTTGCCCATCCATCCATCTAGCTGCCTACGTCTCGGTGCTCTCGTGATCGCCTCTTTAACTTGATGTAGACCAAAGTTGGTATGGGAGGGTAAGAGGGCTTGACGAATATGACTGTCTAGTCACGACATGAATAACATGAAAATCTTGTCGTGTACGTCGTCAAACCCTTTCCTCCTAATACCTGTGGCACATACCCATTTACCACGAGCCGCGGTATTCACCACAGGCGATCGACAGTTTACATCTACCCAGGAACGGCGAGAACAGACATTGGTAATTTAAATACGAGAGCGTTAAAAAAAACCAATATCGGCAGTGTTGACCAGACGAATGCAAAGAATAAAAATTAGGATCCCAGAAGCATTCTGCATGGCAGGCAGGTATTCTACCACAGAGCCACGCCAAGTCTTGAAGCTGCTTTGGAAAAAGACCGGGCCCGAAGGTCACGGGCCCGAGCCCGGCCCGGGCCCGATCAAACAATCCCTTACCCGGCCCGGCCCGCGGGCCGGGCCAGGCCTGGGCTTTCGGGCCGGCCCGGGCCCGTGCAGTGCTCTACCCTACAATTCTGCAAGCTATATTCAAGCATTGACCGAACCCGGAGGAATACGCTAAAGAATGTTACGTATCATATTTACATCATCGCACCATAAAGGGCATTTCGTTTCGATAATACTGATGTCTGTGCTTTAACGTGAGTGCTGATGTTACATCAAACCGTAGTTACCGTTTAAATGTCAGTGTAGTCGACGCTCCTGGTAAGACTACGATGTGCACACAACTACTACACTTACAAAACCACGTCGATCCACCTCGTAACACTTGGCTCAAAGCCCCCAAAAAATGCAGCATAGAGAATTACTCGCCGACTGCTTCGCATGAAACCGATTCCCACCAGGCGTGGGATCTGCCAAAATTTTATTACTTTACGAATATAGCTAGGTGCATCAAAGACGTCCCTGCGGCAATATCCCATCAAGGCAACTTCTTCCATGGCCGACTCTGAGCACACTATCCACTACACATCCAACTTTCATATGGTTGTTACCGCATATGATCAATTAACATGGGAAACACGAAGCACCTTTCTCAACACGTTGTGTTCGGGAAATGTGAATTTAATATGAAACTTTGAGCGCAAATAAACGACGCAGGACGAAGTAGGGAAACACACACCACAAGCGCTTGTGGTGTGTGTTTCCCTTTTTCGTCCTGCGTCATTTATTTGCACTCAAAGTTTCATATCATAATGCGATACCAACTAGCCCACCTAGCCATCCTGTTACAATGCATTTCTATTACACAGGGGAGCGCTTGTGGTACAGTGAAAGCTCGTTAATTCGCACCTCATTAATTCGAACTTTCGGGTTAATTCGAACTGATGGTCATGGTCCGGCCACGATATATAGGCATCTATGGGTTAACCAACTCGTTAGTTCACGCGCACATTGGCTCGTCTATTGACAATTCGAACTGCGCGCCGCTGCGTGGTGGTATTTTATACTGCTGCCGCAAGCTTTTATGGCTCAACAATAGATGCCACGAGCACTGAGCGCAGATACGTGACATCACTGGCGTCATTGCGCTCGCTCTTCGCATCGTGTCGTGGTTCGTGCCGGACGTGTCTGTGTGCCGCACATTCAGTCGCTAGGCCTCGCGTACGTCAGAGCTAAGAAGTCGTTCGGTGCCGTTTCATGGGTTTTGTGATGGTGTTGCCTTTGGCTGCTGGACCTAGCATATCTGCACTTACTACAGTATGACTTCTCACGGTAGAGGACAGAGCACCAAAACGCTCAAGGAGAAGGTAGAAATCCTTCGTGAAGTGATATCATTGCACAGGTGACTGGCGGAAAAGCGCCCGTCATCGATGTAGGTGCGGATGACAAAGAGGATGAGGCGCCGACGCGGCCCTCAGCTCCGAAATTGAGGCTATGTATGTTGCGCGCCTATTCTTCAGCTTCGAGGAAGGCGAGGAGGATGCTTTCTACCACATTCGTGCACTGGAAAAGAAGGCTATGTCAATCGCATTCAAAGAAGAGAAGTGGACAGTGATCACGGATAATTTTCGCAAATAAATATTTTGAGTGATTTTCCAACAACCCGGTATCAATTCTTGCTGTTTTTTCAATGAATTTCATTAGTTTGAATTCTGTTTAATTCGAACTCATTGGGCATCCCCCTATGAAATTCAAATTAACGAGTATGCGTTTTTCTTCTTCATCCTGCGTCATTTATTTGCGCTCAAAGTTTCATATCATAATGCGATACCAACTAGCCCACCTAGCTATCCTGTGAATTTAAATCAGCGCAAAGTTGGCAAACTGTGGAACACATGACAAGAGAAGACGCACCATTCCAAGCTTCTGGGACGCATAGGCCTTCCAGAGGCGGATGTTCATTTCGTCGGAACCAGTGACAATGTACCGGTTGTCCAATGACCACAGGACACAGGAGAGCCGCTGCATCCGTTTTGTGTGGTACACCTCCCTGCAAGACATCATCCTCTTGCAAGCACTGCAGGCTGAAGGCCTGGTGATCTCCACTTATCCAGCTCAGTGACATACTTCCTCATCATGATCAGCATCTACCGATCATCTACCAATGGTACTTGCCTAATGGGCCTAATCCATGTTCCCATCTTGCGTCGCCATGACAAATCGCATTGCAGAAAATAAGATGACAAATGACTATAGCGCTAATGTTCCTTTTTTTTCTGCATTGCAGTTTACCATCACGTCAAATGAAAAAGTCCAAACAGCCCATAGTTCCGTTTCATATAAATAATCTTTTTCCATTACATTGCCTGTCACATCCCTGGTCCTTAGCTTTCTTTTGGCAGCATGTAGCTAATGTCACTAAGTTTCATACACAATAACAGCCAGCTACAAGTCACTTAGAGCACATTCACAAAACTATGCAAGCAAGTGGAGATTGGCAGCAAGACATCAGTCCTCGACAGCTTTGCACATGTGAGGCATGGGCTACATACGCTACCATATCAATGAATATTAGTACCACACCATTATTTCTGGCAAAGAGGAAAAATGTATGCAGTTGCGCTCCATGTGCAAGCTGCAGGAAGCATAGAGCAGTGATTCGCCTGCCTTCGGCGACGCTGGTGGTCTAAATGTGCAGCCGGCTCGGCGTCCATGGCGTGAACGGAAACCTTGATTTGTGATGCAGTGGCACCCTCTCCCCTCCTCCTTTCCCTCTTTCCTTTCCCAACTCCTTGCTACACTTTGCAACTGTCTCAGTTAAAAAAAAATCTTGCTCCCAGCAAGGCGCATGAAATGTTTGATATTTTAAAAAGTATATATTACACTAGAAAAATAACCACATATTTGAAATTGGCACATAAACTTGGCAAGTTCAATGCACATTGGTCAAGGATTTATACAAAATGTTTTAGAGTGCCATGTCCCCGTTGCTAGCTTCAATTATGCCACCGGCTAGTCGTACCTGCTGTGGCCATGGTCTGTTGTGAAGATGCGCACAGTCTTGTCATAACTGCCGGAAACAAACTCCTTCCCGGTTGGAGAATAATCAACATCCATCACTGCAACAATGCAAAGACAAAACAACAATTAGGTAAGAATTCATTGCAGCTATCGGTCACGTTAGTGTTACTATGCTACTTCAGATGAGCATCAAAACTCTATCAAAATTCATCAGTGGACACAGCAGCAGACTTTTGCAGCTGCCTCACCATATTCTCCAGCACACTCAACATTTTAACATATGTACGGTTGGATACAACTTTAGAAGTCGGCAGCATTTCCTTCTCAGAGGCGGATGCACACAAGCCTGCTCCAATGGGCGTGCACTACGGACTGACGTGATGAGCCGGAGAGCATTGCCGAGTGCATGAGCGGGACTATTTCTTTAGTCACAGAGGTGATGGGCTACCGTACTGCAGTAGTATGGGCGGGGCCTCTCCGGACTTCTTAACTTAAAAGCGAGTGCATGCGAGCTAGTTGGTCCGTATCCATAATTAAAAACAGTGCGAAGTAGACATGGACAAGAAATTACACAGGACAGTGCTAGTCCTGTGTATTTTCTTGACCGTGTCTACTTCGTGCTGTTTTTAACTATGGACTTCTTAAGTTGTATCTGACTACAGTTAGCATATCCACTTGCAGCTACTATGTGCGAACAATAAGAGCACAGGACAGTGCATCAACAGATAGCGATGCCAACCAAAAATGGCATTCTCAAGTTAGCCCAAAATTTTGGCAACTTGTGAACATCTTTAATTCAAAATGCCTTGCTCTCATTTTTCATTACTGCTTGTAAAGTCACAATAATGCAAACAAAATACTACGCTCAAACCTATTTTATGTTTCCAAAGACTTCCCTACACAAGAAGTTCGTTCTTGCACCTAAAATAATTTCGAGTCATGGCAATCACAGCACAGAATGCCCAAATTCATTATCACCCAAATTCCCACTCAGGCTGACTATGTACCTCCTATAACGAAGGAATTAAGCTGGTTCCTCAAGTTTCAAGTGTAGTGCAATAGGCTCTTTAATTAATAATGGGGGATTCACCCATAGCTGAGTGAACCTCGTGCACCAAACTCTCAGCGATGTGATTGGCTGAAACCATTTTGGAGCAGGGAAAAAGGCTTTTGGAGCAGCCAAAAGTGCACTTTGGAGCAGGAAAAGTGGCTTTTGGGGCAACCAAAAGCGTATTTTACAGCAGGGAAAAATGCTTATTGCTGTGGGAAAATTGAATTTGTGACAACTAAAACAGCTAAATAAAGTGGAACTAAGCAGCATTCCACAACATTCTATTCACGTACAGATCGGACTACTTATACTGCAGGACTGGCTATAATGCAGTCTTTTCTTACTCCCGTTTATCCTTCCATAGAATTCCATGTACTATACGCATACCACTTATTGTGCAGCCTTCGAGATGAAAGAACGGTTATAATGCGTCTCAGATAAGCGAGGTAACGATCACGCTTCTCAAAGGAGGTACGCTGGCTGAGGAGAGAGTGACAAAGGCATTACGAAGAAAAAGAAAGGATATGTCGAGGGTGTAAGGAAAGGTGGTCGAGTGTAAAGGCTTTGCGATGTGAGCTTTCGCCTTTGCCACCAGCAGGCAGACTTGCAAGCTTGGTAGGCTTATGCAGGATAGTTGTCGCGGCTGTTCTCCCGACCTCGAACCCAAACTTTGTTTTAAGCCTGCTGCCCTTGGTTGAGCTCATAAGTGCGATCTCTTTTGCGCCCCATCTCATGTTGTCCTTCCCCGAGCAGTACGCCAAGTCGCAAACCCGCACTTGTCTCTGTTCCCTTTCTTGTCCCTTGTCCGTTCTACGTTAGTTGTTGAAGATGGATTACGAACTAGCCCAATCTCAAACTTTGCCGCAGAATAGGCCTAACATGCACTAACCGCGTAACCACCATAGGATGTGTGGTGTGGTGCTGAGTCAACGAAAAACTTTGCAGTGGTTACATTACGAAAGGGGCAGATGGATGGAAACAACTTTCTGATTCTGAAAGCAACGATCGTCAAAGAAGACGACGGCGTGCAACGCTCGAGTGGTGGTTTGTGGTCATCACTCGTCACTGCTTTCGACATCGCGCCTGGGAAATCTAAAGCATTCGGAAAATTCGGTTGCCGTTCTGCGGGGAAATTCGGCGCATAAACGAGCTCTGAAAAGTTACTCGACAACTTTCTGCTACAACGCTTTTTTTCTGCACTCGTTTTGTCGGCACAGCCGGTGCGCGAATGTTAACCTTTCAACATTTGCAAATTTAAGGGAATGAGAATTCACATCCCAGTCACATGACTCGATTCTTGGAATGGCACGGCTGCCTGTTCGTCATTTATTGCACATGTGCAGTCTTTGAAAAATGGTGTTTTGGTTATAGTGAGTATATTCGCTCCACTGGCGACTTACGTTATATGCGGTCTATGGTGTAATAGAAGGGTAGCCCAGCAAGCGCTGCACAAGTGCGCACGTTTTCCTTAATCTACGCGTACTCACAGCCACGGTAGCGTGGCGTGTGCATGTGAGGACAGGTGCATGCTACAGTGTTTCGACCTCGAGAGATTAGTTTTGTTTTCGAAATATGAAAACACCATGTTTGGCGCAGAATAGTCAAAATGTAGCAGGATGTAGCAGAGCTGGTCTTTTGGAGCAGTTTGGCGCAATTGGCGCAGCCATCACATCACTGCACTCCGGCACCTTCAGCAGCACCTCATTGGCTCCACAAAAACACCCTCAATTGGCTTTGGACATCAAGCCCTCTTGTATTTGAAAAATTCTTTGGTGTAAGAGTGCATCTCTCAAGTTCGATGTGTTGCAAAAAAGCTCGCAGCTGCAGACCGGAAATGCCTACTGACAGCTGCAAAGCTCCTCCACAGTGCTCAGCCACATCAGCCTCCTACTGGAAGGTGGTACTCAAAAACGAAGATGAGGTGCACGATGACACAAATCATAGGCCACACCCATATTTGTGGGCGTTGTCATGAAATTTAACAACTTGGGCAGTTACCCAATATGCACGGCTGCATTGGAACGGTAAAAGCTGCTAGTGCACTTGAATAGAGGCTATCAAACTGCTGCATGGAAACGGTAAGCCACAGTTACTAGTGTGGTTTATGGCTATGACAGCCAGAAAAATAGAGAAAGCACTTGTTGTTCAATCTAACCATCAGTCAGCAATAGCAAGATTTAGACTTGCAGGTTTTTAAGAGTTCACAGGCTACTCTACTTCAAACATGCTGTCTGCCTCACTCATAGTTCTGATGCACATGTAATTGGCTGTTACGTTTTATGGGCAGGCCAGTAAGTTCAAGGTGTTCCTAGACAACCTGTCACGAGTCTTAGGTGGTGAAAACAAAGTGATACTACACAGTAAATTTCTCACACCTGAGCATCAAAAAATAGTGGCAACTGATGAGCTCCACTTACCAGCCGAGACATGATCCATGTGCACATTGATGGCGGACTTCAGCTTCCGCATGTCGAACGTGTACAGGCTACAAGATAAGAGAAGGTGTACAACTTGGCATGCTGTCAGGCACATTTTGTTAGCACATTTTGCAATTTTGGAAGTTGTTATCGAGAAATCTGGCTGGGATAAAGACATCACTAATGACCAAGAAACCATAAACATGAGTGGCAACTCCTCTAAGCTGTTCAAACTAGCACGGCCGGGCGCACTGTGTTCCCTGGCAATGATCTGCATAGGTTTCAAAATAATCATGCTCTGTTCCAACTGCAGTGGATGAACAGAGAGGCATGCCTCGCTGTCTGTTTGCAAAGTGGGCTCACCGTTCATCTTTCCTTCCTCTGGTCGACATTAATGAGGCCATCATTTTCAGTCATATGCTAGTGGCGTAAGGCCCTTTGCTCATCGTTCATAATGCACGAATTCACACTTGTGGCCAATAATTTGACAGTTCTGTATCATGAACCATCATAATATGCGAGAATGCGGCAAACAGCCTCAAACTGCAATTCGATCAATACTTGGATGGCACTGCCAAAAATAAAGCAGAAAGGGTGATGTTTTTCCACAAACTGTTGTCACTCCCACCATGTATATGTTCTTACAACAAACCGAGCTTCGAGGGGAGTAGTCAATGCCTTCCAGTAGTATATGCCGCGCCTATGCACATGCTACATACTTTAGCGTGTTGTTAATTGTATGCAAGGTGTGGTATATGATTCACCATTAACTTGCAGCAAAAGGCAGTATATTGGTCAAACCGGGATATGCATTAACGACAGGCTCAGGGAACATCATAATAATGTACAAAAGAAAGCGGACGGACACCTTGCCATCCACTGTGACACATGTACCTGCGTGCCCCAGTTTGAGAATTGTCGTGTAATTGGTAAAAGTTCAGACACAGTTACCCGGGAAATAATCGAGGCAGCAGCGATTGACTGCTGGGGAGAGCAATCCATAAGTGAGGCATGAATAGCACTCACCAAGAAAGAGTCGAACTATCTTAACAGAGCACCTGTCGATAAAGGTTAATGGCATGGCCTTCTTTCTTGCTGCTTTTTCATGTGCTTTTTTTCTTTCTTTTGTTCTTTCCGTGTTGTTTTCTTCTTCTGCTACGCATATAAATGTGCATTTCTGGAGAAAATAAACTACACTCACACCTCGATATAATGAACCCGGATATAAAGAATTATCGGTTATAACGAAGTATATGAAGAATAGCCTAGATAATAGGTACAGTGGTTCGTATGTACGCTTATAACGAATTTTCGGATATAGCGAAGTTATTTTCTGTCAAATGCAACTTCGCTATACAGTAAAAGCTCGTTAATTCGGATTTCACGGGACCGGAAAAAATGTCCGAATTAACCGAATGCCGAATTAACGAATGAACAGGAAAAACAACATTAAAATCAAGTTGGAGAAGCATACCTTTATTTGCTGAAGTATTTTGTAATGGTCGTCTGCGTTTTCATGCAGATTCCGGCTTACATTACAATTTTTCTTAACTTTTCCAAATGGCCAACAGCACGCAAACTGTCGGAAGTGCTCAGGCAAACGCCCTCTAATATCAAAAGCGCCTCCGAGACTTCCCGTGAGGTGCGATGAGGTCGCGACATCATTAATAATTTCTTGATCGGGCAGGAGACCAGTCGTGGCGACACAATCATCAATCGCGATGTAGTCCTGAAGGGTCATATCTGTGGGAAGGACAGCATCGAAGGTCGGGCAGTCACCGTCGGCTACTGCCGCATGCTCGGCCCTCACATGTAAACACGGTCACAACGGGAAAAAACAAGAACTCCGCAAGAAGAGACGGTGCCGACACAACACAAGGGAAAATGGCGTCGGAGGCGCAGTGGAGCGAAGAAAGAAGATGCCGACGTTCGGTGACGCTGCGATCGCCCCCACTAGTTGATGACGATGGCGATGTCACTCAAGTTTCGGTTTCGCCCCAGTGGTGCCAGCGCTGCTTTACCACACATTTGTGTAGCGGCAGCCGTCTTTTTTTCAGCACCGTTTGGCGCTGAAAAAACAAGTCGTACGTCAAACTTTGACATGACATGACAGCGCCAAACAAACTAAAAGGGCTTTGTAAAAGGGTCAACAGTGGTGAACGCGGAAGGAAGGAAACGAGCTGTAGCGTTAAGCACAGAAACAAATTTGTGGAATGCACAGAAGGCGTTGTTTACGGCATTCCCCTCTCCTGCAATAGGAACTACATAGGCCAAACGGGGAGGTGCATTAATGAGCGACTAAAAGAGCATAATTACGCTGTATCGCTGTTGACACACCCTGGTCATTTGGCTTCCCACTGCGCAGAATGTAAATGCAAGGCGATGTTCCCTGACACAAAAGTTTTGGCACGATCTTTCGACCAGACAGAGAGGGAAATCACCGAAGCATTTTACACGCACATCAGCGAAGGGTGCGTTAGCACACCCTCGATCGCCCTTTCTCAAACAGAAATTAACTTTTTGAAGGAAACCGTATTACCGTACGCGTAATCTCTTGACACGTTTCGGTGATACTGTTTAAAGCCATGATATGTATATTTTTCTTGTTTTTTGTGTTATACTGCCTCATCACTGAATCCCCACTCCCCCCCCCTAATCATTTAGTGTGCCTTATTTCTTGTACGTACATAAGGCTGTACGTTATCGAAATAAAGTAGTTGTGAGTTTGCGCATCATCTTGTGTTGTTTTTCCTTGTTCCTTGGTTCGTGTCCACCGGAAGCGCACTACAAGTATGAATACGTACCGACTAGCCCCTGTTGCCGCCCTACTAGTCCCCAAGTGCCCACATTCTAATCCGTCGAGTCCTCAGAAAGAAGGCGGTGAGCGCGCATCGTCTCGTTTTGGCGTCTGATAACCAGAAACCTTCCAGATATCTTCCAGAACAAATTTTTTCTGGCAGGTTCTGACGACCCGCTGGTAGGCAGAATTGTCCAGCCAGAGAAAAACGAACGCCAACTAGAATTGCGCCGTGCAATGGGCAGAGCAACCCGAAAACAAACGCGCATGGGGAGAAAAGTGTGGGGGAAATTATCGACCATATCCACTGTGCACAATGGTGGCGTTGCTATGGTTGTGTGTCGCTGCATGTTGTGCAGCAGCGGCAATGCGGAGGCGGCATGTGCATTTCCGTAGGTCTTGTACCGAACTGCGGCGGACTGGAGGAGTGACAGCCTCCATTCTTTGGGCCGCATTGTTAGTTCCCCTGGCTGTTGTTGTAGCCATGTGTTCTGAACAAAAGTGTGTGGGACGAGTGTGCATCTATGTACCGTGCTGCGGATGAAGGATTTGCAATGCTCAGCAAAATCGTGCCAAGTGCTACAGAAAAGACTTTTTTTTTTAAAGCTGTTTAAAGATTTTGACAGCTAGCGTCGCCGCCTGCCTTCGGGTCGGTGTGTGGTTGACAGAGAGCGGCGATCGAGCAATTCGGAGGATACGCGAAGGGGGGAAAAGACTGCGGAGAAGCCACTGTCGCTGCGCGGCGGCTGTCTGCCACTTCGCGCTTCACAAGTACACGAGAGGGCCCTTTTTGCAAACCTGAATGAGTTTCTGGCTACAAAATGTATCATACGACTGCAGTTTTCCGTGGTGCTGAACACTGCTGCCGAATAATCGCATTTTTCAGAAACGTATGACACACAGCTGTATTGGGTTATTTTTAATTTTCGCAATTGCCAGCGTAGGACCTGGGAAATCATACTAAGCGGGAATGTATCAACGAGGTTCTACTGTATATCCCGTGTGTCCGTGTGCATGCACCGCTACTCTTCGATGTGCAGCCGCGCTGGCTGCACTGGTGCTACGCGGAGAGCGGCCACGCTGAGCCGTGTTCAACCTAAAAGTGGACGCCACTGCACTACAGGGTCTTTATGCTAAGCAGCTTGAAGCACTGGCGTGGCTCTGTGGTAGAATACTTAAGTGCAATGAAGAACGCCTGGGTTTGAATTTCGGCTTGAGCTGTGATCTTTATTCTTCGCTTAAATCAGGACTTTTCGCTAGAGCTGCGCGAATAGCAAAATCTTGGGCGCAAAGTGAATTCGAATATTGAAGTGTGAGTGCAAATCAAATCAAATATGTTTCGAATATTTCTACAATATTTTTCGAATACTTCGAAGTGAAATTGCAGAAAAAAAGTTAGAGAGGATTCCTAAGCATATTCTTATGAGATAGCAACATGAAAGTGTTTCTTTTCGCTAGGTTGATGAAGCACTGGCGGGGTGGTGTTTCATAGTTGTCTGATCAAGAATGAGGCAATGTAGAGGATGAATTCTATTTATGTACATGATTTGGTGCAACAAAAGTGTTGCCGACAACACTTTACACGTGATAGGCAAAGATGCCATTTCCTCAGCCTCTCCTCCTCTTTCAACTGCTGTGGAAGCCCAACTGATGGGACGGGCAAGAGTGTGCTCCCTTCAAGTCCAGAGTTCCAAATCTGCCTCGTAGACGTCGATATATAAGAACATCTGAAATTTTGGATGCTAAAAGGCTTCGGCTTCCGATTTTTCGGACTTCCTGCCCAAATTGAAGGTCCAAAACAGCATTAACTGAGCCCCCACCTCTGCCACATATTTCATCTCCATGTTGGAACCAGCGTTTTCTTGAGTTAGTAGTACATTTGTGACCGTAGCAGAGCTTGAAAGGCAGCTTTGCCGCAATACCGTGGTGTGATGAGGTGAAGCATATTGAAATTCTAGGGACTACTTCCAATCAAACGTTGACTGTGTCTTGGCAAAGTTCGACCGTAATGGAGCTTGAAAGGCAGCTTTGTCGCAATACGAGTGTGTAATGAGGTGAAGCATATTGAAAATCTGAAGGGGTCACTTTCAATCGGACGTTGGCTGTATTTATTTTTGGGAAGTTCGAATAGTTCGAATAGTAAAATTCCAGTTCGAATCGAATCGAATAGCAATCGCTATTCGAAAAATATTCGAAATTTCGAATATTCGCACAACCCTACTTTTCGCCCATCGACAACGCCGTCAATGCTGGCATCAGCTTCTTAACGCTTTCACATGAAGATTTCCAAGGCCTCTTCTTGCTGTCCCTAAGTTGATATAGAATGTGAATCACCTGTGGAGCATACGTGTATACCATGGGCCGTCAAAAGGGCCACATGTGACTGGTGGAAAGTGTTTCGTGACGTGCGTAACAGGCAACTCACGTTGTTCATGTAATGACCTGCGAACGAATTAACCGAGAGACAGACAGAAAAGGCCAAAGTGCCTTTGGTACGCTAAGAAATGCTTCACATTTAAGACAGATAAAAAATGATATTTTGCAGGGAGCTATAGGAAGCACACTACTGCACTTTGCATGGTATACCTGCCTTATGAACACAAGTGAGTAGTAACACTCAATAGGGCAAGTTGCCGTTTTGTATCAACATTAATGAGGTCCCCTTCCCCCTTTGTTTCAGACAGCAGCCACCCCAGATCGTCTGCCATGCTCGTATTGCTCAGGATAGTACCACTACCCGCTGAAGATGCAGCTAGGGAGTGGTCACACGGCATTTCTTTTTCCACAGCAACAGCACCCACTCACTTGTAGTCCTCGTTGGCACAGGTGAAAATGAAGGCCTCCATGGGGTTCCAGCAAACGGTATTGGAGCGCATTTCGAGGAAAACCCGCCGCAGTGGCTGAGATTCTCGTGTGTCGTACAGCACAATGCTTCGGTCACTCGATGCACTCGCCATCACGTTCACCTGCACACAAAGGCGGCAACACAGAGCTTTTATACTGGAAATATAGATGGCCAGCATCAAGCTTAGAAACTGCAAGAAATTTCAGTGAAGCTAAGCAAGTTTAACCCTTTTGTGACCGATAGAAAAGAACAAAAACGTGCCAGAATCCAATAATTTTTTTTCGCTCACTTTGTAGACCTTTTTTTTCTGCCTAAAACGGTACCATTCTTTCAATTGAGTGGTGTTCCTTTATTTCACTAATCGTGTAGAAAGTGATAACTTGAAGGTGGCTTCATCGCATGGAAATAGAATGAAAAATGGCAATAAAACGAAAGCCGAGACACAAATGGCCCAACAGGGACCAGTGTGGTCATCTAGCGTCAAGAAACACAAGTATGACATGTATAGTCTTCATTGGTTCAGAGTGGGACCAATTCTTGCTGATGACGAGTATAGTCGTCATCGGTCATTTTGTTAGAAAGTCTCACGACGACTATTCTCATCAACGGTCGCGAGAGGGTTAAAGGGCCCCTAAACCGCCTCCAATAATCTTTTAACATGTCAACTAAATGCATGCATCGAGTTCAGAATGCTGTCACGACCAACAATGGCAAATGCGGCAGCGCTGCGAGCCACAGGCGCAACACGAATTGCAAGAAACAATCCCCGTCCTCTCTGGGCAATTCTTTCATCCCCAGCGTTCGCCGTGACGTCAACCATTTGCTTCTGCTCATGTCATTCAGAAGAAGAACCTGTTTGTCTGCTTGCAGGTACACGCGCTCGCTGCTCTGTCTCCTCGCACGGTGAGAAGCAGCACTCGGCCAGGAAAGAGCGGAGGCCACTTTTGGATCATCAAATACGTGTAGCTCCGCTTTATGGCACCATTCCAAAAAATTCTCGCGGCTGCATGTTCGCTGTAGACTCGTGCACAACTGCAACACCACAACTAAATTTCGACCTCGTGGTGTTTTGGAGGCCCTTTAAGTTATGAAATGAGCCAAACTTAAGGAGCTGTGAATGCAACAAAAGACTGTACAAGAACAGCCTTTAAAAACTGAAAACAAAAAAACGGTCAAAATGATCATGTCTTGTTTGAAGCCACCTGTGTTGCCCCCACCGGGCAAGTGGGACACCTGCATTTCTAACAGCAGCAGCACATATGGATGCTTCATGAATGGCTTGGATGACAGGCCATGACCCCAACAAGAAAAAATGCACTGGTGCCGTGTAGGGCCCAGAGTTTGGATGACTTGCTACTCTCATGGTTATCGGAAACCACATAGTGGAGTGAGGATATTCCTGAGTAGACAACAACCGACAATTAGCCAATTATTAAACCATGGCTTGCTAACTGTTTTCTTTTACAGCAGTTCCTGCAACTGCAGAACTGAAGACAGTGCTTGAACCGTACGCATTTTGTGGGAATCCCGTGTGCAGTACCACTTTCGAGGTATGCATCGTCAATTAGGAAGTGGACTGGCATTTTAGTTAATTATTTTTTTGAAAGTCCATTATTACTGTCTTTTATTCCTGTTTTCTTTTGCCCAGTCGAGAAAACTTAGTTGGAATGCCAATGTGTTTTGTGACAGAGTTTGAGGTTAAATGTTCTGAAACTGGTGCTAAATTTATTTCTTTTAAGTGGACTAGCCTCTGTGCCACCGAGCAAGTTCAATTTCCTTCTTGCAACATGAGCCCTAAAGGATGAATGGTAAAAGTCACTTGAAATGACTGTCAGATTGCGTCCTATATTTGAAGTTGCACTAGACTGAAAAGAGATGAATTAAAGCAGTGCTCCGAGCAGTGATGTTATCGTACTGCTCACTCCACAGAAAGACCGCTCACCTCAATTGGATTGAAGCGGACTGCGTAGACGGTGTCGACACCCCAGTTGAGAGTGCGCAGTGGCTCAGAGCGTGCGTGCTCCCACAGGTGGACGTTCTCACCACAGGTGGCAAACAGTGCATCTCGACGGTGATGAGTGATGCCTGTCAGAACACCCTGGAAACAAGAGGCACCACCTTTCATTTTTTATTGAAAGTAACCAACGACCTTGAGATCACACCTTACGCTTGTGACCATGAAAGCAGCCATGCTTACCTGTTTCTCTTGAGAATAATAATTAAATACCCTGGGAATTTTCGTGGCAAAACCAGGATATAATTATGAGGCATGCCGTAGTGGAGGGCTCAGAAAATTTCAACCATCTGACGTTCTTTAATGTACCCTGACATCGCACAATACACTGTGCCTCTGCTGAAATGCGACCACCACAGCCGGGATCGAACCTGCGACTTTCGGGTCAGCAGCCAAGCACTGTAAACACTGTAACCACCGAAGAGGACTTCTGCTGAGAGTAAGGTCAGCAAAAGACAAGGTACAAAAAAAAATTTAGTAATTAATTTCTAGGGTTTCAAGCGGCAATACTTTTATTATGAGGCCCACCATAGTGGGGGCTTCCGCAGTAGTTTTGACCACCTGGAGTTGTCATTTGGCGTGCGTCCACATCTCTGCATAAATGGGCGCTCTGGCATTCTCCCTCACTGAAACGATGCTCGAGAACCAAACCTGCGTTGCTGAGCCTAGCAGCACAACAGATGATGCAATATGAAGTACATTTCTTTTCTTTTTGCTCTTTTTCTGTTACTGTTTGTACTGGCCCCCTCCCCCTCACGCAATACTCCTTCTGGAGCCTGTGAGGTATATAAACAAACGAATAAATTATGTACATACATATAAGAAGAGCAGACACGCTTACAAAACAAAAAAGAAACATTTCAACATTTAAGAAGGGAACCCGCCTTTTTTGAGAGTGAAGTTCGCAAGTACAACATCTGTTAAATTCATACTTATTCCATCAGAGAGAGCGGGTGGTGGAAAACATTTATACATACTCTTCTTCGAAAACCATGCAAAAAAAAACACAACAGGCATGTACACCCGCCCACAAAAGTTTTTGGAACGTGAGCTCCACTTTAAATGCAAATTTCTGCTCTGTTAGTACACAGCGCTTCTAACCTAGCAGGTAGTTGCGTAGGTCGCAAGGACCACTACTGGCTGGATCATCTATTTGGAGGCTATGTTCTCAGACAAAGCGGGAATATTGCTTTTTCGGAAATATGCGTTCCACAAACTTTTGGGTGGGGGGGTACATTCGAAGAAAAAAAAAGTATGTACATATACAGGGTACTTTTTTTTAAACACTACAGATT